>NC_092414.1:2233661-2337349 GCF_040894005.1 Engystomops pustulosus | reverse complement strand
TCATCACCCCCATCCATCTCCACCCCATCACCCTCCTCCTATTACACCCTCATCACCCCATCATATTACACCATCATCACCCCCATCATATTACACCATCTCACCCCCATCATAAACACCATCATCACCCCCATCATATACACCATCATCACCCCCATCATATTACACCATCATCACCCCCATCATATTACCCCATCATCACCTCCACTCATATTACCCAACCTCACCCCCATCATATTACACCATCATCACTCCCATCATATTACACCATCATCACCCTCCATCATATTACACCATCATCACCCTCATCATATTACACCATCATCACCTCCCATCATATTACACCATCATCCACCCCACATCATATTACACCATCATCACCCCCATCATATTACACCATCATCACCTCCATCATATTACACCATCATCACCTCCATCATATTACACCATCATCACCCCCATCATATTACACCATCATCACCCCCCATCATATTACACCATCATCACCCCTCATCATATTACACCATCATCACCTCCATCATATTACACCATCATCACCTCCATCATATTACACCATCATCACCCCCATCATATTACACCATCATCACCTCCCATCATATTACACCATCATCACCCCCATCATATTACCCCCATCATCACCCCCATCATATTACACCATCATCACCCCCATCATATTACACCATCATCACCCCCATCATAATACACCATCATCACCCCCATCATAATTACACCATCATCACCTCCATCATATTACACCATCATCACCCCCATCATATTACACCATCATCACCCCCATCATATTACACCATCATCACCCCCATCATATTACACCATCATCACCCCCATCATATTACACCATCATCACCCCCATCATATTACACCATCATCACCCCCATCATATTACACCATCATCACCCTCCATCATATTACACCATCATCACCCCCATCATATTACACCATCATCACCCCCATCATATTACACCATCATCACCTCCATCATATTACACCATCATCACAATACTGAGCGCTCTGAGGAGCAACGTCTGGAACTTCCGCAAGTCAGGACCCGTTGTCTGCTCTGTCTAGCTCCAGTCTTCCAAAGACCGCTTCAGCCACCTGCCATGATAGTTTCAGAGGAACCAATGCAGGTGGACAGAGCTCGGCTGTGTTTCCAGGAAAGTTCCAGGTGACTTCAGGAAAACCTCTGTCTCTATTGTGCCACCCAACAAAGCTTCTTCACATCTGAACATTCCTGTCTTACTCAGCTCCAGGATGAGTAAACCATTTCCAGCCTCTGCCTTCCTGGATTCCGGTTCGGCAGGAAACTCGTGGATGCTGCCTTTGTCTCTCAGTACCGTCTTCCTGTGGTCTGTCTCGAGAAGCCGCTGTTCATCTCATCAGTCAGTGGGCAGATTCTCCAAGATCCGATCTGGTACCGCACTGAACCCCTATGCCTACAAGTGGGTGTCTTGCAGAAAGAGAGACTCTCCTTTTACGTACTATCCCGATGCACATCTTCAGTTCTTCTGGGCCTGCCAAGGTTGCAGCGCCACGCACCTGTGCTTGACTGGCAGACGGGTGAGGTTCTCCTCTGAGTGCCAGTCATGATGTCTGGAAATGTTGTGTCCCTTTTCCGCCATCTCGCTTCCGAAGTCCTCCAAGCCTCTGGTGGATATCCATATGTGGACTTTGCTGAGGTCTTTTCAGACAAGCAAGCTAAGACTCTGCAGCCACACCGACCCTTCGATTGTCCAATAGACTTGATGCCGGACGCATCTCCTCCAGGGGTCGAGCGTATCCCCTATCTGTTCCCGAAACCGCAGCCATGACGGCCTATGTGAAGAAGAACCTTCAGAAGGGCTTTTTACGCAAGTCCTCGTCCCCTGCCAGTGCAGGATTCTACTTCGTGGTCAAGAAGAATGGTTTTCTCTGTCCGTGCATCGATTACCGCAGTCTCAATAAGGTCACAGTGAAAAACTGCTACCCAATACCCCTGATCACGGAACTGTTTGATCATCTACGTGGCGCCAAGGTTTTCACCAAGTTGGACCTGCAAGGGGCATATACTTTATGTCACGGGTGCTCCCGCGATCCATGTCTCTTCAAGGTACCCTCGGCTTGTTCACTGCCAGGTCCAAGCACCTCATCAAGGTTTGTCCTGTTTCTGCTTTCCTCCTCAGGTGTCCCGTAACCAAGATGAATTGGAGGAGGCGCAAGAAGAGGCTGAAGAAGAAGAGAGGAGAGGCCCTAAGGGGGGGGGTACTGTCACGGGTGCTCCCGTGATCCATGTCTTGGACCGCGGGTACACCTGTGCTCTGCTGCCTGCCAGTCCCTGTCACCCTGCCCTCACTCACATATCCGGGCTCCTGCTCCTAGGGTGCGCGCACGCTCTCTTCCCTGAACTTAAAGGGCCAGCATCCTCCCCATTGGCGCTGGTCATTTCCGGGTTTCCCTTATAACCCGGCGGCTTCCTTCACTCCTGGTCAGATCTTCAAGTCTTCCCACTGAAGTGAAAGCCTCCTGTGTGTATCCCAAGGTCCTGTTCCTGTGTGTATCCCGAGGTCCTGTTTCCTGAGCGTTCCCAGACGCCTCCGTGTCCCTGTGCGTTTCCAGACGCATCCTGTGGCCCGTGTCCGGTGGTCCATATCCTGTGGTCCGTGTCCGGTGGTCCGTATCCTGTGGTCCGTATCCAGTGGTCCATATCCTGTGGTCCATGTCCAGTGGTCCTTGTCCTGTGGTCCATATCCTGTGATCCGTCTCCGGTGGTCCGTAGCCTGTGGTCCATATCCTGTGATCCGTGTCCGGTGGTCCGTAGCCTGTGGTCCGTGTCCGGTGGTCCATATCCTGTGGTCCGAGTCCTGTGCTCCATTCCCGTACGACTGTGCTCCTGCTGTGCCGTCCAAGGTTCCAGCCCATTGATGACCTCCTGCCTTCTTTTGCTTCTGCCGTGCCTTCCAGGGTTCCAGCCCAGCGGTGTCTTCATTCCATTCCAGCATTTCCAGTGCTCCTCTGTGTTCCTGCTGTCATCTCAAGTGTGACTATTTTCTGCATCCATTGCCTTGTTATGCCCTTTGGTCAATGCACCGGCAGTGTTTCAGGAGTTTGTCAACGACATATCCAGGGACTTGCTTTATTCCTGTGTCTTGGTCTATCTAGACGATATCCTGGTGTTCTCCGCAGACATAGAGTTGATGTACGGCATGTTCTCAGGCGCTTAAGGGCCAACCGCTTGTATGCCAAGCTTGAGAAGTGCCAGTTCCATCAGAGGAGTCTCCAGTTGCTAGGCTATATTATCTCAGACAAGGAACTACAGATGGATCCTGCAAAGTTGTCTGCAGTACATCAGTGGCCGTGTTACTACCGGCAGTTTATCCCACGTTTCTTCTCTCTGGTATCTCTCATTGGGGCACTGACCAAGAAGTACGCCAATCCTAAGCTCTGGCCTCCATCGGCTGAAGAAGCCTTCTCTCGGCTAGTGCCTCCTCCTGCTCCTGAGGCTGATTCCACCAATGTCTTCGAGGTAAAGGAGGTCATGGATATGAAGACAGTTATAGGGAAGCAGTTCTTCCTTGTCGACTGGAAGGGGTTCGGGCCAGAAGAAAGATCCTGGGAGCCAGAAGATAACATCTTGGACCGTGGTCTTCTGCAAAAATTCCTCCAATCCAATAAGAGGGGGAGGCCGAAGGGGGGACGGGGTACTGTCACAGGTGCTCCTGCGACCCATCTCCCGGGTCGCAGGTGCACCGTGCCCCTCTCTGCCGCTCTGGTCCCCCGGCGATCCACTCACCTCACCACCCCGGCCTCCTAGGGCGCGCGCAGCAGATTAAAAAAAATTAAAGGGCCAGCACGCCGATAATTGGCATTGGCTGGCCAGCCATTCTAATTAAATTCAAGCCCCTTCATGTGTCCCCTGCCGGGTCTTTGTGCCTACACCTTAGAGAAAGCTCCCCATGCGATATTACTGCGTTCCCTTGTTCCCACTCCTCTGCTCCCGTTCCCATCTGCCTGGAACTCCTGCTGCTGACCTCGGATTGGATTTTGACCTTGCATCTCTGCCGCCTGCCCTGACCCTGTGCCTGAACCTGACCATGAGACTGTCTCCTGCTAAGGTACCTCGACTGCCACAGTGGGCTAGTCACACCTGTGGAACGACCTGGTGGAAACCCGCTGCAGCAAGTCCAACCCGTTTTGCGGCAGGCTCTGGTAAAGACCAGGTACCACTTAGATTCTGGTCCCAGGGGTCGGCTAGTACCACCTCCAGCGGCGGTCCAGAGGATTCACTGATCCTGAAGCCAGAAACACCCATCATCATCATCATGATCCTAATTTTTTCCATCATCCCCCCTCTGATCACCTCCATCATATTACACCCATCATCACCTCCATCATATTACACCTATCATCACAATTCTGCCATGGTGTCAGTGATGTCTCCAGTAACACAGGTGTGGGGGCTGATGAGGACAGGGCTGGAGATCAATCTGTCATGATTAAGTAAGAATTGTCACGGGTGGTCCTGCGACCCACCCGTGCCTCTCACCTCCCGACAGCGCATCGCACACGCAACTTACAGGTCCCAGCTCCTGCACCGTCCTGAAAAGTCCCGACTGCTGCTGCTCCGTCCTGTCCGGTCCCAGCTGCTGATTCTCCGTCCTCCTCGACCATGTGCCTTCCCGACTCCTAGGGCGTGCGCGTCGGCTTCTGCACTAATTGGCGCTGGCCTTTCTAAGGTAAACTATATAACCCTGCCTCTTCCTGTGACCCTTGCCGGATCTTTGTGCCTATAGCCCTAGAGAAAGCTGTGTCTATGCCTTGTGCTGTTTCTGTGAATTCCTGTTGCGACCCTGATTCCGTTTCTGACTTCGGTCCTTTGCCGCCTGCCCTGACCTTTTGCTACATCTCCGATCCTGTGCTGCCCGTCCTGACCTCCTGCCTGTCCCCGACTACAAGATTGACTGCCGTTTCTGTACCTCGACCTTGGCTGCCACTGCGAACAAGTCACGCCTGTGGAACAACCTGGTGGTACCACGCCACAGCAAGTCCAACCCGCTTTGGGATGGGCTCTGGTGAAAACTGTGTGCCCAATTAGACTCCGGTCCCAGGAAATGGCTTGTGTCATCGTCCGCAGTGGTTCAGAGGATCCACAACCTCTAAGCCTGACAGTTAGATCCGGCCATGGATCCTGCCGAGGTTCCGCTTCCCACTCGGCCGACTGTGGCTACCATCGTGATCCAGCAATCCCGAGAGATTGCCGCTCAACGCGAACAGCTGGAACAGGTTACCGCCATGCAGAAGCAGCTGCTAGCCACCCAGCAATATCAGAAGACGCCAGGGAAACCTCTGCTTCTATTGTGCCAGTCCTGAGCACTTCCTGGGGTTTTGTCCTATCCGTCCCCAGCATCCGGGAAACGCCAGCACCTAGGGTTCTTGGGAGAAGCGCCCCTAGGTGTAAGCAAAGCTTCTCCACGCCTGATGATACCAGTGCTTCTCAGCATTGGCACTGGCACCCAGATGCAGGTCTCTGCTTTCTTGGACTCCGGTTCCGCAGGGAACTTCGTGAATGCCACTCTGGTCTCCCGGCATCACATCTCCGTGGTTCGCCTTGAGAAGCCATTGGTCATCTCCTCTGTCAGTGGCCAAATCCTTTCTGACCCGGTCCAGTACTGCACCAAGCCGTTGTCCTTGCAAGTCGGTGTGCTGCACAAGGAATGACAGTTTTTATGTGCTACCACGGAACATATCCTCAATTCTGTTGGGTCTACCATAGTTGCAGCTCCACGCACCCGTTCTTGACTGGAAGACAGGGGAGATCCTTTGGTGGGGACCTGATTGCCAGTCTCGCAGTGTGGAGATGCCTCTTCCAATGCCAGTCCTTGTTTCTTCTGTGGCTCCTGAGGTATTGGAGGGCCTTCCCGATTGCTATAAGGACCTATTTTTGCGTCTTCTCGAAGAAGCAAGTCGAGACCAGGCCTCCTCCTGTTTTCACTCCTGGTGACAAAGTCTGGCTGTCCCAGACAGAAGGACCAGCAAGCACTAGGACCGTCTTTTAAAAGTGTTCCAGCTTCGGGATAGGGAAGAATATCCTGCAAGAGCAACTTCTCTCAACCGTCCAAGAGCAGTTTGGTGATCAATAATGCCTTTTCCAGCATGATGGAGCACCTTGCCATAAAGCTCAGGGAACAAAACATAGAGATTTTGGGTCCATGGCCTGGAAACTCCCCAGATCTTAATCGAATTGAGAACTTGTGGTCAATCATCAAGAGACAAAAACCAACAAATTGTGACAAAATGCAGCATTGTTTGTGCAGGAATGGACGGCTATCAGTCAGGATTTGCTCCAGAAGGTGATTGAGAGCTGCCAGGGAGAATTGCAGAGGTCCTGAAGAAGGGGCAACACTGCAAATACTGACTCGCTGCAGTAACTCCTTCTCACTGACAATAAAAGCTTCTGTTCCCCATAATATGATTGCACTTGTATCTCTGTATGTGATAAACATCTGACAAACCAGAGGGACACATCATGTGACAATAGAAGATTTGTGTCATTCTCACAACTTATGGCCATGACTGTAAGTGCATTGTCTGTGTATAATGTGCTGTGCGGGGAGTCACTAAGATTGTGTGCCTGATATCCTGCATGTGTTGCTTCCTCGCTCAGGTCCCTGGAGTTCAGCCTCTTCTTCCTGGTGGATGTAAGTGCATTGTCCGTATATAATGCGTTGTGCGGTGAGTCACTAAGTTCGTGCACCCTATATCCTGCATGTGTCGCTGTCACGGGTGCTCCCGCGATATCTGTCTCCGATCACGGGCGCACCCGTGCCCCTCAGCGTCCCTCCAGAGCTCCGTCCGCTCACCTCCCCTGGCTCCAGCGATGTCCTCTCCTGCTCCCATGGCTCGGCGCGCGCGTCCCCCTCTCCTAGGGCGCGCGCGCGCCAGCTCGCTCACATTTAAAGGGCCAGCGCGCTGGTAATTGGCGCTGGCCTGTTATAAGTTTCTGCCTCTTCCTGTGACCCTTGCCGGATCTTCAAGTATTCCCCATGAAGAGAAAGCTCTCCTGTTATTCCTGCGTTCCTGTTATTCCTGCGTTCCTGTTATTCCTGCGTTTCTGTGATTCCTGTGTGCCAGTCCGTTCCTGTGATCCTGCATTCCTGTGTGCAGAGGATTCATCACCTTTTGCTCGCTACATATTGAACTAATGTCATCTCAGTTGGTCAGCAAACGTTCCAAGGTGGCCTTCATCATCAGCCTCCTCACCGGGAAGGCCCTGGCCTGGGCTACTCCTCTGTGGGACAGGAACGATCCAGTTACGGCCACCCTTACCAACTTCCTGGAAGAGTTCCAGTCCGTGTTTGAGGAGCCAGCACGAGCCTCATCTGCGGAAACTGCACTACTGAACCTACGCCAAAGAAAATCCACCGTGGGTGAATACGCTGTCCAGTTCCGCACATTGGCGTCTGAACTCAGTTGGAACGAGGCAGCCTTATGTGCAACCTTTAAGAAAGGCCTGTCCTCACGGGTAAAGGATGCTTTGGCTGCCCGTGAGTTGCCGACTACTTTGAGTGGTCTTATCACCTTGGCCACCCGGATAGATGTGCGGTTCTTGGAACGAGCTGAAGAGTTGCGGCACGAGCGACCTCTAGTCTGGCTTCCACGACTGCCACGGTTGGCTCCGGTCTTTCAGAATTTGTTCCAGCCTCCGGTTGCACAGTCTACAGGGGAGCCTATGCAGGTTGACAGAACTCGACTTTCGCCTGCAGAACGATCCAGACGTTTCCAAGAAAACCTTTGTCTGTACTGTGCCAGCCCCAAACATCACATCAGGGCTTGTCCAGTCCGTCCCCAATGTCCGGGAAATGCCAGCACCTAGGGCTTCTGGGAGAGGCGTCCCTAGGTGTGAATTCAGCTTCTCCACGCCTGACTGTTCCCGTGCTCCTCCGTGTCGGTACCGGTCCTCCCGTGCAAGTCCCAGCATTCCTGGACTCCGTGGGGAACTTTGTGGATGCCGCTCTGGTCTCCTGGCACCACATTAGGGTGGTTCCCCTCAGTTCTCCGCTAGTCATTTCCTCTGTAAGTGGACAGCTTCTTTCCGATCCGGTCCGTTACCTCGCGGTACCCATCCATCTTCAAGTTGGAGTCCTTCACCAAGAAAGTCTGGTCTTCTATGTCCTGCCTCGCTCCACATCAGCTATTCTTCTGGGTCTTCCTTGGCTTCAACTCCATGCTCCGGTCCTCAATTGGAAAACTGGTGAGAATCTGCGTTGGGGCCCGGAATGCCAATCTTGATGCATGGTGGCACTACTCCAGGTTCTGACCTCTTCTGCGTCTTCCACAAGCCTGAAGTCTTCCAGCTTGTTACCTGGATTTTGCTGATGTGTTCTCTAAGAAAAAAGCGGAGACCTTGCCACCACATCGTTCCTATGATTGTCCAGTGGATCTCCTTCCGGGTGCCACTCCTCCCAGAGGTCGGGTCTATCCGCTTTCCGTGCCCAAGACGGCTACCATGTCAGAATACATCAAGGAGAACCTGCAGAGAGGTTTCATACGCAAGTCCTCCTCTCTGGCTGGTGAAGGTTTCTTCTTTGTCACCAAGAAGGATGGCTCCTTACGTCCCTGTATCGACTATCGAGGGCTGAACAAGATCACGGCCTACGCGGTTCCAGGGTATTCTCCAAGTTGGATCTTCGGGGTGCTTATAATCTTATCCGGATACGCAAAGGTGACGAGTGGAAGACGGCATTTAATACTCGTGACGGGCATTTTGAATATCTAGTAATGCCTTTTGGACTGTGTAATGCCCCTGATGTCTTTCAGGAATGTTAATGATATTTTCCGGGACCTCCTCTATACGTGTGTTTTTTTGTGGTCTACCTAGACGACATCTTGGTTTACTCTCCAGACCTTGAATCCCACCAGACACACGTACGTCAAGTTCTTGGAAGACTTTGTGCCAATTATCTCTACGCCAAACTGGAGAAATACCAGTTTCACCAGAACAGTCTTCCATTCCTAGGATACATAATTTCCAAAAGAGGCCTTGAGATGGATCCCGCGAAACTGTCTGCTGTTCTTCAGTGGCCACGTCCAGAAGGTCTCCGAGCCATACAGAGGTTCCTAGGGGTTTGCGAATTACTATAGACAGTTTATTCCCCATTTCTCCACTGTCGTGGCCCCCATCGTGGCACTCACTAAGAAGGGTGCCAATCCACGGGCTTGGTCTCCCACAGCTGAAGAGGCCTTCTCCAAGCTGAAGTCCGCTTTTGTCTCGGCACCAGTCCTCTCTAGGCCTGATGCCAACAAACCTTTTCATCTTGAGGTGGATGCATCCTCTGTTGGGGCTGGAGCGGTGCTCTCCCAGAGAGGGCCCAAGGGTCGAACTTCCACATGCGGCTTCTTTTCCAAGACCTTTTCCCCAAATTACTCTATTGTATTGGAGACAGAGAGCTGTTGGCCATCAAGCTTGCGCTAGAAGAATGGCGGTATCTTCTGGAAGGTGCTCTCCATCCAGTGAGTGTGTATACTGACCAAAAAAACTTATTATACCTCCAGACAGCCCAGCGTCTGAACCCCAGGCAAGCCCGGTGGTCATTGTTCTTCTCCCAATTCGATCAGCTTATTCATTTTCGTCTGGCTGACAAAAATATCAAGGCTGATGCCCTGTCCCAGGCTTCGGATGTGGTTGGAGAAGAACCAGTTCCTCGGCACATAATTTCTCCGGACCAGCTTGTTGTTGCAGCTCCAGTTGATCTTCGGCAGCTACCTCCTGGCAAGACATATGTTAGACCTGCTCTCCGGAAGAGGATATTATCTTGGGGACATTCTTCTCGTGTGGCTGGGCATCCTGGGGTGCAGCGCACTGTGGCCCTCATCTCCCGCTACTACTGGTGGCCAGACCTGGTCAAAGATGTCCAGGAGTTTGTGGGATCCTGCTCTTCCTGTGCCCGCAACAAAGCCTCTCGCCTCAAACCGCCTGGACTGTTACTGCCGTTGCCAATACCCAGTCGCCCACTTTGTCACCGATCTGCCTCTCTCCTCTAGCTGTACTGTTATCTGGGTGGTGACGGACCGGTTTTCAAAGATGTCCCATTTTGTTTCCCTTCCAGGTCTTTTGTCTTCCCCACAGCTTGGCAGTCTATTCTTCAGACACATCTTCCAGCTGCATGGTCTTCCGCTTCACATCCTGTCCGATCGAGGAGTCCAGTTCGTGTCAAGATTCTGGCGTTCTTTGTGTAACCAGCTGCGGGTCAACCTAGACTTTTCCTCTGCATACCACCCGCAGTCTAATGGTCAAGTGGAGAGGGTGAACCAGACTTTGGGCTGCTACCTTCTTCACTTTGTCTCAGCCCGTCAGGACAACTGGGCTGACCTACTACCTTGGGCTGAATTCTCCTACAATTCCTTGGATTCGGGTCTACTGGCTCGGCTCCGTTCTTTGAGGTCTATGGATGTTTACCTCGCCCGCCTCTCCCACTGTTTACTTCCTCTGATGTCCCTGCAGTAGAGGATTTGGTGCAGGACCTCAAGTCTATTTGGGACCAGACCCGCCAGTCCCTTCTACGAGCAACGAACCGTACCGAAACTTAGGCTGACAAGAAACGTCGAGCTCCACCTGTCTTCTCTCCTGGTGACAAAGTATAGTTGTCCTCCAAATACATCCGGCTTAAGATACCCAGTTACAAACTTGGTCCCCGATTTCTCGGTCTCTTTGAGGTAATCAAGCGCATCAAGTGGCCTACAAGCTCCACCTTCCACCAACTATGCGCATCCCGAACTCCTTCCATATCTCCCTCCTGAAACCAGTCATTTTGAACCGCTTTTCCCAGCAATCCCCTCCTCCTGCTCCTGTGGCGGATTCCCCAGATGTCTATGAAGTTAAGGAGGTTCTGGACATAAAGATAGTGAAGGGGTAAGCGGTTCTTTCTTGTAGATTGGAAGGGGTTCGGGCCTGAGGAGAGATCCTGGGAGCCTGAAGAAAAGATCTTGAATCGGACTCTCCTCCAGAGGTTTCTTGGGACCAAGAAGAAGAGGGGGAGGCCGAAGGGGGGGGATACTGTCACGGGTGCTCCCACGATCTCTGTCTCAGATCGCGGGCGCACCCGTGCCCCTCAGCGTCCCTCCGATCCGCTCACCTCCCCTGGCTCCAGCGATGTCCTCTCCTGCTCCCGCGGCTCGGAGACAGGGACGCGCGTGCACCAGCTTGCTCAGATTTAAAGGGCCAGTGCGCTCTGGTGAACTCCGGTCCCAGGTCGGCTAGTACCAACTCCCGCGGTGGTCCAGAGGGTCCACAAACTCCCAGTCGTTACAGTCGCTTCCCCACTCAGGTCCCCGGAGTTCACCTTCCTCCTGGTGCATGTAAATGCATTGTCCGTGTATAATGCGCTGTGCGGGGAGTCACTAAGATCGTGCGCCCAATATCCTGCATGTGTCGCTTCCCCGCTCAGGTCCCCGGAGTTCACCTTCTTCTTCCTGGTGCATGTAAGTGCATTGTCCGTGTATAATGCGCTGTGCAGGGAGTCACTAAGATCCTGCGCCCGATATCCTGCATGTGTCACTTCCCCGCTCAGGTCCCCGGAGTTCACCTTCTTCTTCCTGGTGCATGTAAGTGCATTGTCCGTATATAATGCACTGTGCGGGGAGTCACTAAGATCCTGCGCCCGATATCCTGCATGTGTCGCTTTCCCCGCACAGGAACCCGGAGTTCACCTTCTTCCTGGTGCATGTAAGTGCATTGTCCGTGTATAATGCGCTGTGCAGGGAGTCACTAAGATCGTGCGCCCGATATCCTGCATGTGTCGTTTCACCGCTCAGGGCCCCCTAGTTCACCTTCTTCTTCCTAGTGCATGTAAGTGCATTGTCCGTGTATAATGCTCTGTGCGGGGAGTCACTAAGATCTTGCGCCCGATATCGTGCATGTGTCGCTTCCCCGCTCAGGTCCCTGGAGTTCACCTTCTTCTTCCTGGTGCATGTAAGTGCATTGTCCGTGTATAATGCGCTGTGGGGGAGTCACTAAGATCGTGTGACCGATATCTCGTATGTGTCGCTTCCCCGCTCAGGTCCCCGGAGTTCACCTACTTCTTCCTGGTGCATGTAAGTGCATTGTCCATGTATAATGCACTGTGCGGGTGTCAGGCTTGCGGGATGTGGATCCGCTGGACCACTGCAGACGATGACTCAAGCCACTACCTGAGACCGGAGTCTAAGTGGTACCCGGTTTTCACCAGAGCCCGCCGCAAAGCGGGTTAGACAAGCTGCGGCATGGTACCACCAGGTCGTTCCTCAGGCGTGACTTGTCTGCAGTGGCGGCCAAGGTAGAGGTACAGAAACAGCAGTCAATCTCGAGGTCACAGTCCAGGCACAGGGTAAGGGCAGGCGGCAGAGATGCAACGTCAGAATCCAAACCGGGGTCAGCAACAGGAGGTCCAAGCAGAAGGGTACGGGAACACAGAACTCACGACAGCAATACGGAGGGACACTGGTACACGGGAACACGGAGGTAGTCAGGCAACACAGGAACACGGAGGGAGTCAGGCACGCAGGAGACACAGGAACGCAGGAGACACTGGAACGCAGGCAAATCGCAACAGAGCTTTCTCTAAGGCTGTGAGGCACAAAGATCCGGCAGGGCTTGCAGGAAGAGGCAGGCTTATATAGACTTGGGCAATATGGCCAGCGCCAATTAATGGCGCGCTGGCCCCTTAAATTTCCTGGAAGTGCCGCGCGCGCGCCCGAAGGCGCGGGACCGCACACGCACCTGCAGGGAGCGAGAGGCACGGGTGAGCCCGCGACCCGCGATGTGGGTCGCGGGTCCACCCGTGACAGCGGGGAGTCAATAAGATCCTGCGCCCAATATCCTGCATGTGTCGCTTCCCCGCTCAGGTCCCCGGAGTTCACCTTCTTCTTCCTGGTGCATGTAAGTGCATTGTCCGTGTATAATGTGCTGTGCGGGGAGTCACTAAGATCCTGCT
This sequence comes from Engystomops pustulosus, assembly GCF_040894005.1. Lineage (NCBI taxonomy): Eukaryota > Metazoa > Chordata > Amphibia > Anura > Leptodactylidae > Engystomops > Engystomops pustulosus. Next base: position 2,324,366 of record NC_092414.1, on the reverse strand, counting down.
CCCGATATCCTGCATGTGTCGCTTCCCCGCTCAGGTCCCCGGGGTTCACCTTCTTCTTCCTGGTGCATGTAAGTGCATTGTCCGTGTATAATGCGCTGTGTGGGGAGTCACTAAGATCCTGCGCCCGATATCCTGCATGTGTCGCTTCCCCGCTCAGGTCCCCGGAGTTCACCTTCTTCTTCCTGTTGCATGTAAGTGCATTGTCCATGTATAATACGCTGTGCGGGGAGTCACTAAGATCCTGCTCCCGATATCCTGCATGTGTCGCTCCCCCGCTCAGGTCCCCGGAGTTCACCTTCTTCTTCCTGGTGCATGTAAGTGCATTGTCCGTGTATAATGCGCTGTGCGGGGAGTCACTAAGATCCTGCACCCGATATCCTGCATGTGTCGCTTCCCCACTCAGGTCCCTGGAGTTCACCTTCTTCTTCCTGGTGCATGTAAGTGCATTGTCCGTGTATAATGTGCTGTGCGGGGAGTCACTAAGATCCTGCCCCCGATATCCTGCATGTGTCGCTTCCCCGCTCAGGTCCCGGGAGTTCACCTTCTTCTTCCTGGTGCATGTAAGTGCATTGTCCGTGTATAATGCGCTGTGCAGGGAGTCACTAAGATCGTGCCCCCGATATCCTGCATGTGTCGCTTCCCCACTCAGGTCCCTGGAGTTCACCTTCTTCTTCCTGGTGCATGTAAGTGCATTGTCCGTGTATAATGCGCTGTGCGGGGAGTCACTAAGATCCTGCACCCGATATCCTGCATGTGTCGCTTCCCCGCTCAGGTCCCCGGAGTTCACCTTCTTCTTCCTGGTGCATGTAAGTGCATTGTCCGTGTATAATGCGCTGTGCGGGGAGTCACTGAGATCATGCGCCTGATATCCTGCATGTGTCAGTGGTCTCGTCAGCAGTCCTGTCAGTGGTCTTGTCAGTGGTCCTGTCAGCAGTCCTGTCAGTAGTCTTGTCCACGTTCTTGTCAGTGGTCTTGTCAGCGGTCCTGTCAGTAGTCTTGTCAGCGGTCCTGTCAGTGGTCTTGTCAGCGGTCCTGTCAGTGGTCTTGTCAGCGGTCCTGTCAGTGGTCTTGTCAGCGGTCCTGTCAGTGGTCTTGTGAGCAGTCCTGTCAGTGGTCTTGTCAGCGGTCTTGTTAGTGGTCTCGTCAGCGGTCTTGTCGGCAGTCTTGTCAGCGGTCCTGTCAGCAGTCTTGTCAGTAGTCTTGTCAGCGGTCCTGTCAGTGTACCTGTCAGCGGTCCTGTCAGTAGTCTTGTGAGCAGTCCTGTCAGTGGTCTTGTCAGCGGTCTTGTCGGCAGTCTTGTCAGCGGTCCTGTCAGCAGTCCTGTCAGCGGTCTTGTCAGCGGTCTTGTCAGTGGTCTTGTCAGCGGTCCTGTCAGTGTACCGGTCAGCGGTCCTGTCAGTAGTCTTGTGAGCAGTCCTGTCAGTGGTCTTGTCAGCGGTCTTGTTAGTGGTCTCGTCAGCGGTCTTGTCGGCAGTCTTGTCAGTGGTCCTGTCAGCAGTCTTGTCAGTAGTCTTGTCAGCGGTCCTGTCAGTGTACCTGTCAGCGGTCCTGTCAGTAGTCTTGTGAGCAGTCCTGTCAGTGGTCTTGTCAGCGGTCTTGTCAGCAGTCCTGTCAGCGGTCTTGTCAATGGTCTCGTCAGCGGTCTTGTCAGCAGTCTTGTCAGCGGTCTTGTCAGTGGTCTCGTCAGCGGTCTCGTCAGTGGTCTCGTCAGCGGTCTTGTCAGCGGTCTTGTCAGCGGTCTTGTCAGTGGTCTCGTCAGCGGTCTTGTCAGTGGTCTCGTCAGCGGTCTTGTCAGTGGTCTCGTCAGCGGTCCTGTCAGTGGTCTTGTCCGTGGTCTCGTCAGTGGTCTTGTCAGCGGTCCTGTCAGCAGTCTTGTCGGCAGTCTCGTCAGCGGTCTTGTCAGCAGTCTTGTCAGCGGTCTTGTTGGCAGTCTTGTCAGCGGTCTGGTCAGTGGTCTTGTCAGCGGTCCTGTCAGCAGTCCTGTCAGCGGTCTTGTCAGTGGTCTCGTCAGCGGTCCTGTCAGCAGTCTTGTCAGCGGTCTTGTCAGTGGTCTCGTCAGCGGTCCTGTCAGCGGTCTTGTCAGCGGTCCTGTCAGCGGTCCTGTCAGCGGTCCTGTCAGTGGTCCTGTCAGCGGTCTTGTCAGTGGTCTCGTCAGCGGTCCTGTCAGTAGTCTTGTCAGCGGTCCTGTCAGCGGTCTTGTCGCCTATTGCAGATCCAGTCTTCCTAGCCTGGCTTGGGCCTAGAATCTTGTTTCTGGTGTTCTACGACAGCTCTTCACCATAGTGGAGTTTGGCGTATGAGTTCACACGTGGCGTTTTGGAGCCTGAGTCGAAACGCATTGCTGCTTACACTTAGAACAATGAATAAAACTGAAGAAAAACGCCTCCAGAGAAGCTAAACGCATTGTAATAACTAAAAACGCATGTGTCCCGACGCATCTAAAAATGCCACGTGTGAGCGCAGCCTGGGTGTTTGAGGTTGTGGACAGGTGTCCTTTATACTGGTAACAAGATTAAACAGGAGCCATTATTAAAAAGGTAATGAGTGGACGACAGAGGAGCCTCTTAACCCCTTAACGACCTGGTCCTTTTTTGTTTTTTCATTTATATTTTTTACTCCCCACCTTCAAAAATCTATAACTTTTCTATTTTTCCATGTACAGAGCTGTGCGAGGGCTTGATTTCTGTGTAACACATTGCACTTCATGGTGATGGTATTGAATATTCCAGGCCGTGTACTGGAAAGCAGGAAAAAAAAATTCCAAATGCAGTGAAAATGGTGAAAAAACGTATTTGCGCCGTTTTCTTGTGGGCTTGGATTTTACGGCTTTCCCTAATGTCCGCTATATTCATTGGTTCGGTGCGATCACAGAGATACCAAATTTGTATAGGTTTTATAATGTTTTCATACATTTACAAAAATTAAAACCTATACAAATTTTTTTTTTTTGATTTAGCCGTCTTCTGGCGCTAATAACTTTTTCATACTTCGTTGTACGGAGCTGTGGGAGCTTTAGGACTCTACGACCTTTTCATCACTTTTAATTGAATTTTTTTTTTACATTTTTCAAAATTGAAAAAAAGTGCCATTTTCAACTTTAGGAACTATTTCCCATTACGAGGTTAAACGCAGTGAAAAAAGTTATATTTTGATAGATCGTGCATTTTCGGACGTGACGATTCCTAATGTGTTTATGATTTTTACTGTTTATTTATATGACTTCTAGGGAAAGGGGGGTGATTTTAATTTTTATGTTTTTTTATTATAATTTTTTAAACTTTTTTTTATTTTCACTATATTTAACACCCCCTAGGGTACTTAAACCTGATTGATCCTTCCTTATACCACACTTCGGGGCAGATTTACTTACCCAGTCCATTTGCGATCCAGAGGCGCGTTGGATTCGGGTCTTCTGGTGATTCACTAAGCCAGTTCCTCCGACGTCCACCAGGTGTCGCTGCTGCGCTGAAGCCCTGGAGCATAGAGACCAGTGATGGTATGGTAGATGAAGTACTGTTATCCTGGAGCATAGAGACCGGTGATGTTATGGTATATGAAGTACTGGTATCCTGGAGCATAGAGACCGGTGATGTTATGGTAGATGAAGTACTGGCATCCTGGAGCATAGAGACCGGTGATGTTATGGTATATGAAGTACTGGTATCCTGGAGCATAGAGACCGGTGATGGTATGGTAGATGAAGTACTGGTATCCTGGAGCATAGAGACCGGTGATGTTATGGTAGATGAAGTACTGGCATCCTGGAGCATAGAGACCGGTGATGGTATGGTAGATGAAGTACTGGCATCCTGGAGTATAGAGACCGGTGATGGTATGGTAGATGAAGTACTGGCATCCTGGAGCATAGAGACCGGTGATGGTATGGTAGATGAAGTACTGGCATCCTGGAGTATAGAGACCGGTGATGGTATGGTAGATGAAGTACTGTTATCCTGGGGTATAGAGACCGGTGATGGTATGGTAGATGAAGTACTGGCATCCTGGAGTATAGAGACCAGTGATGGTATGGTAGATGAAGTACTGGCATCCTGGGGTATAGAGACCAGTGATGTTATGGTAGATGAAGTACTGGCATCCTGGAGTACAGAGACCAGTGATGGTATGGTAGATGAAGCACTGGCATCCTGGAGTATAGAGACCGGTGATGGTATGGTAGATGAAGTACTGACATCCTGGAGTACAGAAACTAGTGATGGTATGGTAGATGAAGTACTGGTATCCTGGAGCATAGAGACCGGTGATGTTATGGTAGATGAAGTACTGGCATCCTGGAGCATAGAGACCGGTGATGTTATGGTAGATGAAGTACTGGCATCCTGGAGTATAGAGACCAGTGATGGTATGGTAGATGAAGCACTGGCATCCTGGAGTATAGAGACCAGTGATGGTATGGTAGATGAAGTACTGGCATCCTGGAGTATAGAGACCAGTGATGGTATGGTAGATGAAGCACTGGCATCCTGGAGTATAGAGACCGGTGATGGTATGGTAGATAAAGTACTGGCATCCTGGAGCATAGAGACCGGTGATGGTATGGTAGATGAAGTACTGGCATCCTGGAGCATAGAGACCGGTGATGGTATGGTAGATGAAGTACTGGCATCCTGGAGTATAGAGACCGGTGATGGTATGGTAGATGAAGTACTGGCATCCTGGAGTATAGAGACCGGTGATGTTATGGTAGATGAAGTACTGGCATCCTGGAGCATAGAGACCGGTGATGGTATGGTAGATGAAGTACTGGCATCCTGGGGTATAGAGACCGGTGATGGTATGGTAGATGAAGTACTGGCATCCTGGAGCATAGAGACCAGTGATGGTATGGTAGATGAAGTACTGGCATCCTGGGGTATAGAGACCAGTGATGGTATGGTAGATGAAGTACTGGCATCCTGGGGTATAGAGACCAGTGATGGTATGGTAGATGAAGTACTGGCATCCTGGAGTATAGAGACCAGTGATGGTATGGTAGATAAAGTACTGGCATCCTGGAGCATAGAGACCGGTGATGGTATGGTAGATGAAGTACTGGCATCCTGGGGTATAGAGACCGGTGATGGTATGGTAGATGAAGTACTGGCATCCTGGAGTATAGAGACCGGTGATGGTATGGTAGATGAAGTACTGGCATCCTGGAGTATAGAGACCGGTGATGGTATGGTAGATGAAGTACTGGCATCCTGGAGTATAGAGACCGGTGATGGTATGGTAGATGAAGTACTGGTATCCTGGAGCATAGAGACCGGTGATGGTATGGTAGATGAAGTACTGGCATCCTGGAGTATAGAGACCGGTGATGTTATGATAGATGAAGTACTGGCATCCTGGAGTATAGAGACCGGTGATGGTATGGTAGATGAAGTCCTAGCATCCTGGAGTATAGAGACCGGTGATGGTATGGTATATGAAGTACTGGTATCCTGGAGCATAGAGAGCGGTGATGGTATGGTAGATGAAGTACTGGCATCCTGGAGTATAGAGACCGGTGATGTTATGGTATATGAAGTACTGGTATCCTGGAGCATAGAGACCGGTGATGGTATGGTAGATGAAGTACTGGTATCCTGGAGCATAGAGACCGGTGATGTTATGGTAGATGAAGTACTGGTATCTTGGAGTACAGAGACTGGTGATGGTATGGTAGATGAAGTACTGGTATCCTGGAGCATAGAGACCGGTGATGGTATGGTAGATGAAGTACTGATATCCTGGAGCATAGAGACCGGTGATGGTATGGTAGATGAAGTACTGGTATCTTGGAGCATAGAGACCGGTGATGTTATGGTAGATGAAGTACTGATATCCTGGAGTATAGAGACCGGTGATGGTATGGTATATGAAGTACTGGTATCTTGGAGTACAGAGACTGGTGATGGTATGGTAGATGAAGTACTGGCATCCTGGAGCATAGAGACCGGTGATGTTATGGTAGATGAAGTACTGGCATCCTGGAGTATAGAGACCGGTGATGGTATGGTAGATGAAGTACTGGTATCCTGGAGTATAGAGACCGGTGATGTTATGGTAGATGAAGTACTGGCATCCTGGAGTACAGAGACCAGTGATGGTATGGTAGATGAAGTACTGACATCCTGGAGTACAGAAACTAGTGATGGTATGGTAGATGAAGTACTGGTATCCTGGAGCATAGAGACCGGTGATGTTATGGTAGATGAAGTACTGGCATCCTGGAGCATAGAGACCGGTGATGTTATGGTAGATGAAGTACTGGCATCCTGGAGTATAGAGACCGGTGATGTTATGGTAGATGAAGTACTGGCATCCTGGAGCATAGAGACCGGTGATGGTATGGTAGATGAAGTACTGGCATCCTGGGGTATAGAGACCAGTGATGGTATGGTAGATGAAGTACTGGCATCCTGGAGTATAGAGACCGGTGATGGTATGGTAGATGAAGTACTGGTATCCTGGAGCATAGAGACCGGTGATGGTATGGTAGATGAAGTACTGGCATCCTGGAGTATAGAGACCGGTGATGTTATGATAGATGAAGTACTGGCATCCTGGAGTATAGAGACCGGTGATGGTATGGTAGATGAAGTCCTAGCATCCTGGAGTATAGAGACCGGTGATGGTATGGTATATGAAGTACTGGTATCCTGGAGCATAGAGAGCGGTGATGGTATGGTAGATGAAGTACTGGCATCCTGGAGTATAGAGACCGGTGATGGTATGGTAGATGAAGTCCTAGCATCCTGGAGTATAGAGACCGGTGATGGTATGGTAGATGAAGTACTGACATCCTGGCGCATAGAGTTCGGTGATGGTATAGTAGATGAAGCACTGGCATCCTGGAGCATAGAGACCAGTGATGGTATGGTAGATGAAGTACTAGCATCCTGGAGTATAGAGACCGGTGATGGTATGGTAGATGAAGTACTGGAATCCAGGAGTATAGAGACCGGTGATGGTATGGTAGATGAAGTACTGGCATCCTGGAGTACAGAAACCGGTGATGGTATGGTAGATGAAGTACTGGCATCCTGGAGCATAGAGACCGGTGATGGTATGGTAGATGAAGTACTGGTAACCTGGAGTATAGAGACCGGTGATGGTATGGTAGATGAAGTACTGGCATACTGGAGTATAGAGACCAGTGATGGTATGGTAGATGAAGTATTGACATCCTGGCGCATAGAGACCGGTGATGGTATGGTAGATGAAGCACTGGCATCCTGGAGTATAGAGACCGGTGATGGTATGGTAGATTAAGTACTGGTATCCTGGAGTATAGAGACCGGTGATGGTATGGTAGATGAAGTACTGGTATCCTGGAGTATAGAGACCGGTGATGGTATGGTAGATGAAGTACTGACATCCTGGAGTACAGAGACCGGTGATGGTATGGTAGATGAAGTACTGGCATCCTGGAGCATAGAGACCAGTGATGGTATGGTAGATGAAGTACTGACATCCTGGCGCATAGAGACCGGTGATGGAATGGTAGATGAAGTACTGGCATCCTGGAGTATAGAGACCGGTGATGGTATGGTAGATGAAGCACTGGCATCCTGGAGTATAGAGACCGTTGATGGTATGGTAGATGAAGTACTGGTATCCTGGAGCATAGAGACCGGTGATGGTATGGTAGATGAAGTACTGGCATCCTGGAGTATAGAGACCGGTGATGTTATGGTAGATGAAGTCCTAGCATCCTGGAGTATAGAGACCGGTGATGGTATGGTAGATGAAGTACTGGCATCCTGGGGTATAGAGACCGGTGATGGTATGGTATATGAAGTACTGGTATCCTGGAGCATAGAGAGCGGTGATGGTATGGTAGATGAAGTACTGGCATCCTGGAGTATAGAGACCGGTGATGGTATGGTAGATGAAGTCCTAGCATCCTGGAGTATAGAGACCGGTGATGGTATGGTAGATGAAGTACTGGCATCCTGGAGTATAGAGACCGGTGATGGTATGGTAGATGAAGCACTGGTATCCTGGAGTATAGAGACCGGTGATGGTATGGTAGATGAAGTACTGACATCCTGGAGTATAGAGACCGGTGATGGTATGGTAGATGAAGTACTGGCATCCTGGAGTATAGAGACCGGTGATGTTATGGTAGATGAAGTCCTAGCATCCTGGAGTATAGAGACCGGTGATGGTATGGTAGATTAAGTACTGACATCCTGGCGCATAGAGACCGGTGATGGTATGGTAGATAAAGTACTGGCATCCAGGAGTATAGAGACCAGTGATGGCATGGTAGATGAAGTCCTAGCATCCTGGAGCATAGAGAGCGGTGATGGTATGGTAGATGAAGTACTGTTATCCTGGAGCATAGAGACCGGTGATGGTATGGTAGATGAAGTACTGGCATCCTGGAGCATAGAGACCAGTGATGGTATGGAAGATGAAGTACTGGCATCCTGGAGCATAGAGACCAGTGATGGTATGGTAGATGAAGTACTGGCATCCTGGGGTATAGAGACCGGTGATGGTATGGTATATGAAGTACTGGTATCCTGGAGCATAGAGAGCGGTGATGGTATGGTAGATGAAGTACTGGCATCCTGGAGTATAGAGACCGGTGATGGTATGGTAGATGAAGTCCTAGCATCCTGGAGTATAGAGACCGGTGATGGTATGGTAGATGAAGTACTGGCATCCTGGAGTATAGAGACCGGTGATGGTATGGTAGATGAAGCACTGGTATCCTGGAGTATAGAGACCGGTGATGGTATGGTAGATGAAGTACTGACATCCTGGAGTATAGAGACCGGTGATGGTATGGTAGATGAAGTACTGGCATCCTGGAGTATAGAGACCGGTGATGTTATGGTAGATGAAGTCCTAGCATCCTGGAGTATAGAGACCGGTGATGGTATGGTAGATTAAGTACTGACATCCTGGCGCATAGAGACCGGTGATGGTATGGTAGATAAAGTACTGGCATCCAGGAGTATAGAGACCAGTGATGGCATGGTAGATGAAGTCCTAGCATCCTGGAGCATAGAGAGCGGTGATGGTATGGTAGATGAAGTACTGTTATCCTGGAGCATAGAGACCGGTGATGGTATGGTAGATGAAGTACTGGCATCCTGGAGTACAGAGACCGGTGATGGTATGGTAGATGAAGTACTGGCATGCTGGAGCATAGAGACCGGTGATGGTATGGTAGATGAAGCACTGGTAACCTGGAGTATAGAGACCGGTGATGGTATGGTAGATGAAGTACTGTTATCCTGGAGTATAGAGACCGGTGATGGTATGGTAGATGAAGTACTGGCATCCTGGAGCATAGAGACCAGTGATGGTATGGTAGATGAAGTACTGGTAACCGGGAGTATAGAGACCAGTGATGGTATGGTAGATGAAGCACTGGTAACCTGGAGTATAGAGACCGGTGATGGTATGGTAGATGAAGTACTGTTATCCTGGAGTATAGAGACCGGTGATGGTATGGTAGATGAAGCACTGGCATCCTGGAGTATAGAGACCGGTGATGGTATGGTAGATGAAGTACTAGCATCCTGGAGCATAGAGACCGGTGATGGTATGGTAGATGAAGTACTGTTATCCTGGAGTATAGAGACCGGTGATGGTATGGTAGATGAAGTACTGGCATCCTGGCGCATAGAGACTGGTGATGGTACGGTAGATGAAGTACTGGCATCCAGGAGTATAGAGACTATTGATGGTATGGTAGATGAAGTACTGTTATCCTGGAGTATAGAGACCGGTGATGGTATGGTAGATGAAGTACTGGCATCCTGGAGCATAGAGACCGGTGATGGTATGGTAGATGAAGTACTGGAATCCTGGAGTATAGAGACTGGTGATGGTATGGTAGATGAAGTACTGGCATCCTGGAGCATAGAGACCGGTGATGGTATGGTAGATGAAGTACTGGCATCCAGGAGTATAGAGACCAGTGATGGTATGGTAGATGAAGTACTGGCATCCTGGAGTATAGAGACCGGTGATGGTATGGTAGATGAAGTCCTAGCATCCTGGAGCATAGAGACCAGTGATGGTATGGTAGATGAAGTACTGGTATCCTGGAGCATAGAGACCAGTGATGGTATGGTAGATTAAGTACTGACATCCTGGCGCATAGAGACCGGTGATGGTATGGTAGATGAAGTACTGGCATCCAGGAGTATAGAGACCGGTGATGGTATGTTAGATGAAGTACTGGCATCCAGGAGTATAGAGACCGGTGATGGTATGGTAGATGAAGTACTGGCATCCTGGAGCATAGAGACCAGTGATGGTATGGTAGATGAAGTACTGTTATCCTGGAGTATAGAGACCGGTGATGGTATGGTAGATGAAGTACTGGCATCCTGGAGCATAGAGACCGGTGATGGTATGGTAGATGAAGTACTGGCATCCTGGAGTATAGAGAGCGGTGATGGTATGGTAGATGAAGTACTGGAATCCTGGAGTATAGAGAGCGGTGATGGTATGGTAGATGAAGTACTGGAATCCTGGAGTATAGAGACCGGTGATGGTATGGTAGATGAAGTCCTAGCATCCTGGAGCATAGAGACCGGTGATGGTATGGTAGATGAAGCACTGGCATCCTGGAGTATAGAGACCGGTGATGGTATGGTAGATGAAGCACTGGCATCCTGGAGCATAGAGACCGGTGATGGTATGGTAGATGAAGTACTGACATCCTGGAGTATAGAGACCGGTGATGGTATGGTAGATGAAGTACTGGCATCCTGGAGTATAGAGACCGGTGATGTTATGGTAGATGAAGTACTGACATCCTGGAGTATAGAGACCGGTGATGGTATGGTAGATGAAGTACTGGAATCCTGGAGTATAGAGACCGGTGATGGTATGGTAGATGAAGTACTGGCATCCTGGGGTAGAGACCGGTGATGGTATGGTAGATAAAGTACTGGCATCCTGGAGCATAGAGACCGGTGATGTTATGGTAGATGAAGTACTGGTAACCTGGAGTATAGAGACTGGTGATGGTATGGTAGATGAAGCACTGGTATCCTGGAGTATAGAGACCGGTGATGGTATGGTAGATGAAGTACTGGCATCCTGGAGCAAACAGACCGGTGATGGTATGGCAGATGAAGTACTGGCATCCTGGAGCATAGAGACCGGTGATGGTATGGTAGATGAAGTACTGGCATCCTGAAGCATAGAGACCGGTGATGGTATGGTAGATGAAGTACTGGCATCCTGGAGCATAGAGACCGGTGATGGTATGGTAGATGAAGTACTGGCATCCTGGAGCATAGAGACCGGTGATGGTATGGTAGATGAAGTACTGGTATCCTGGAGTATAGAGACCGGTGATGGTATGGTAGATGAAGTACTGGCATCCTGGAGTACACAGACCGGTGATCGTATGGTAGATAAAGTACTGGCATCCTGGGGTACAGAGACCGGTGATGGTATGGTAGATGAAGTACTGGTAACCTGGAGTATAGAGACTGGTGATGGTATGGTAGATGAAGCACTGGCATCCTGGGGTACAGAGACCAGTGATGTTATGGTAGATGAAGTACTGGCATCCTTGAGCATAGAGACCGGTGATGGTATGGTAGATGAAGTACTGGCATCCTGGAGTACAGAGACCGGTGATGGTATGGTAGATGAAGTACTGTTATCCTGGAGCATAGAGACCGGTGATGGTATGGTAGATGAAGTACTGGCATCCTGGGGTATAGAGACCAGTGATGGTATGGTAGATGAAGTACTGGCATCCTGGGGTATAGAGACCAGTGATGGTATGGTAGATGAAGTACTGGCATCCTGGGGTATACAGACCGGTGATGGTATGGTAGATGAAGTACTGTCATCCTGGAGTATAGAGACCGGTGATGGTATGGTAGATGAAGTACTGGCATCCTGGAGTATAGAGACCGGTGATGGTATGGTAGATGAAGTACTGGCATCCTGGGGTATAGAGACCAGTGATGGTATGGTAGATGAAGTACTGGCATCCTGGGGTATACAGACCGGTGATGGTATGGTAGATGAAGTACTGTCATCCTGGAGTATAGAGACCGGTGATGGTATGGTAGATGAAGTACTGGCATCCTGGAGTATAGAGACCGGTGATGGTATGGTAGATGAAGTACTGGCATCCTGGAGCATAGAGACCGGTGATGGTATGGTAGATGAAGTACTGGCATCCTGGAGTATAGAGACCGGTGATGGTATGGTAGATGAAGTACTGGCATCCTGGGGTAAAGAGACCAGTGATGGTATGGTAGATGAAGTACTGTTATCCTGGAGCATAGAGACCGGTGATGGTATGGTAGATGAAGTACTGGCATTCTGGAGTACAGAGACCGGTGATGGTATGGTAGATGAAGTACTGGCATCCTGGAGCATAGAGACCAGTGATGGTATGGTAGATGAAGTACTGGCATCCTAGAGTATAGAGACCGGTGATGTTATGGTAGATGAAGTACTGGCATCCTGGAGCATAGAGACCGGTGATGGTATGGTAGATGAAGTACTGGCATCCTGGAGCATAGAGACCAGTGATGGTATGGTAGATGAAGTACTGGCATCCTGGAGTATAGAGACCGGTGATGGTATGGTAGATGAAGTACTGGCATCCTGGGGTATAGAGACCGGTGATGGTATGGTAGATGAAGTACTGGCATCCTGGAGCATAGAGACCGGTGATGGTATGGTAGATGAAGTACTTGCATCCTGGAGCATAGAGACCAGTGATGGTATGGTAGATGAAGTACTGGTATCCTGGAGTATAGAGACCGGTGATGGTATGGTAGATGAAGTACTGACATCCTGGAGCATAGAGACTGGTGATGGTATGGTAGATGAAGTACTGACATCCTGGAGCATAGAGACCGGTGATGGTATGGTAGATGAAGTACTGACATCCTGGAGCATAGAGACCGGTGATGGTATGGAAGATGAAGCACTGGTATCCTGGAGCATAGAGACCAGTGATGGTATGGTAGATGAAGTACTGGTATCCTGGAGTATAGAGACCGGTGATGGTACGGTAGATGAAGTACTGGCATCCTGGAGTATAGAGACCGGTGATGGTATGGTAGATGAAGTACTGGCATCCTGGAGTATAGAGACCGGTGATGGTATGGTAGATGAAGTACTGGCATCCTGGGGTATAGAGACCGGTGATGGTATGGTAGATGAAGCACTGGTATCCTGGAGCATAGAGACCAGTGATGGTATGGTAGATGAAGTACTGGCATCCTGGAGTATAGAGACCGGTGATGGTATGGTAGATGAAGTACTGGCATCCTGGGGTATAGAGACCGGTGATGGTATGGTAGATGAAGTACTGATATCCTGGAGTATAGAGACCAGTGATGGTATGGAAGATGAAGCACTGGTATCCTGGAGCATAGAGACCAGTGATGGTATGGTAGATGAAGTACTGGCATCCTGAAGTATAGAGACCGGTGATGGTATGGTAGATGAAGTACTGGCATCCTGGGGTATAGAGACCGGTGATGGTATGGTAGATGAAGTACTGATATCCTGGAGTATAGAGACCAGTGATGGTATGGTAGATGAAGTACTGGCATCCTGGAGTATAGAGACTGGTGATGGTATGGTAGATGAAGCACTGGTATCCTGGAGTATAGAGACCGGTGATGGTATGGTAGATGAAGTACTGATATCCTGGAGTATAGAGACCAGTGATGGTATGGTAGATGAAGTACTGGCATCCTGGGGTATAGAGACCGGTGATGGTATGGTAGATGAAGTACTGGTAACCGGGAGTATAGAGACCAGTGATGGTATGGTAGATAAAGTACTAGCATCCTGGAGCATAGAGACCGGTGATGGTATGGTAGATGAAGCACTGGCATCCTGGAGCATAGAGACCGGTGATGGTATGGTAGATGAAGCACTGGCATCCAGGAGTATAGAGACCGGTGATGTTATGGTAGATGAAGTCCTAGCATCCTGGAGTATAGAGACCGGTGATGGTATGGTAGATGAAGTACAGGCATCCTGGAGTATAGAGACCGGTGATGGTATGGTAGATGAAGTACTGGTAACCTGGAGTATAGAGACCGGTGATGTTATGGTAGATGAAGTCCTAGCATCCTGGAGTATAGAGACCAGTGATGGTACGGTAGATGAAGTACTGGCATCCTGGAGTATAGAGATCAGTGATGGTATGGTAGATGAAGTACTGGCATCCTGGGGTATAGAGACCGGTGATGGTATGGTAGATGAAGTACTGACATCCTGGAGTATAGAGACCGGTGATGGTATGGTAGATGAAGTACTGGCATCCTGGAGTATAGAGACCAGTGATGTTATGGTAGATGAAGTACTGGCATCCTGGAGTACAGACTGGTGATGGTATGGTAGATGAAGTACTGGCATCCTGGAGTATAGAGACCGGTGATGGTATGGTAGATGAAGTACTGGCATCCTGGAGTATAGAGACCGGTGATGGTATGGTAGATGAAGCACTGGCATCCTGGAGCATAGAGAGCGGTGATGGTATGGTAGATGAAGTACTGGTATCCTGGAGTATAGAGACCGGTGATGGTATGGTAGATGAAGTACTGGTATCCTGGAGTATAGAGACCGGTGATGGTATGGTAGATGAAGTACTGGTATCCTGGAGTATAGAGACCGGTGATGGTATGGTAGATGAAGTACTGGCATGCTGGAGCATAGAGACCGGTGATGGTATGGTAGATGAAGTACTGGCATCCTGGAGTATAGAGACCGGTGATGGTATGGTGGATGAAGTACTTGCATCCTGGAGTACAGAGACCGGTGATGGTATGGTAGATGAAGTACTGGCATCCTGGAGCATAGAGACCAGTGATGGTATGGTAGATGAAGTACTGGCATCCTGGAGTACAGAGACCAGTGATGTTATGGTAGATGAAGTACTGGCATCCTGGAGTATAGAGACCGGTGATGGTATGGTAGATGAAGTACTGTTATCCTGGAGTATAGAGACCGGTGATGGTATGGTATATGAAGTACTGGTATCCTGGAGTATAGAGACCGGTGATGGTATGGTAGATGAAGTACTGGCATCCTGGAGTACAGAGACCAGTGATGTTATGGTAGATGAAGTACTGGCATCCTGGAGTATAGAGACCGGTGATGGTATGGTATATGAAGTACTGGTATCCGGGAGTATAGAGACCGGTGATGGTATGGTAGATGAAGTACTGGCATCCTGGAGTATAGAGACCGGTGATGGTATGGTATATGAAGTACTGGTATCCGGGAGTATAGAGACCAGTGATGGTATGGTAGATGAAGCACTGGCATCCTGGAGTATAGAGACCAGTGATGGTATGGTAGATGAAGTACTGGCATCCTGGAGTATAGAGACCGGTGATGGTATGGTAGATGAAGTACTGGCATCCTGGAGCATAGAGACCAGTGATGTTATGGTAGATGAAGTACTGGCATCCTGGAGTATAGAGACCAGTGTTGGTATGGTAGATGAAGTATTGACATCCTGGAGTATAGAGACGGGTGATGGTATGGTAGATGAAGTACTGGTATCCTGGAGTATAGAGACCGGTGATGGTATGGTAGATGAAGTACTGGTAACCGGGAGTATAGAGACCAATGATGGTATGGTAGATGAAGTACTAGCATCCTGGAGCATAGAGACCGGTGATGGTATGGTAGATGAAGTACTGGCATCCTGGAGCATAGAGACCGGTGATGGTATGGTAGATGAAGCACTGGCATCCTGGAGTATAGAGACCGGTTATGTTATGGTAGATGAAGTCCTTGCATCCTGGAGTATAGAGACCAGTGATGGTATGGTAGATGAAGTACTGGCATCCTGGGGTATAGAGACCGGTGATGGTATGGTAGATGAAGTACTGGTAACCTGGAGTATAGAGACCGGTGATGTTATGGTAGATGAAGTACGGACATCCTGGAGCTTAGAGACCGGTGATGGTATGGTAGATGAAGCACTGGCATCCTGGAGCATAGAGACCGGTGATGGTATGGTAGATGAAGCACTGGCATCCTGGAGTATAGAGACCAGTGATGGTATGGTAGATGAAGTACTGGCATCCTGGAGTACAGAGACCGGTGATGGTATGGTGGATGAAGTACTGGCATCCTGGAGTACAGAGACCGGTGATGGTATGGTAGATGAAGTACTGTTATCCTGGAGCATAGAGACCGGTGATGGTATGGAAGATGAAGCACTGGCATCCTGGCGCATAGAGACCGGTGATGGTATGGTAGATGAAGTACTGGTATCCTGGAGCATAGAGATCAGTGATGGTATGGTAGATGAAGTACTGGCATCCTGGAGTATAGAGACCGGTGATGTTATGGTAGATGAAGTACTGGCATCCTGGAGTATAGAGACCGGTGATGGTATGGTAGATGAAGTACTGGCATCCTGGAGTACAGAGACCAGTGATGTTATGGTAGATGAAGTACTGGCATCCTGGAGTATAGAGACCAGTGATGGTATGGTAGATGAAGTACTGGTATCCTGGAGTATAGAGACCGGTGATGGTATGGTAGATGAAGTACTGGTATCCTGGAGTATAGAGACCGGTAATGGTATGGAAGATGAAGCACTGGCATCCTGGCGCATAGAGACCGGTGATGGTATGGTAGATGAAGTACTGGTATCCTGGAGCATAGAGATCAGTGATGGTATGGTAGATGAAGTACTGGAATCCTGGAGTATAGAGACCAGTGATGTTATGGTAGATGAATTACTGGCATCCTGGAGTATAGAGACCGGTGATGGTATGGTAGATGAAGTACTGGCATCCTGGAGTACAGAGACCAGTGATATTATGGTAGATGAAGTACTGGCATCCTGGAGTATAGAGACCGGTGATGGTATGGTAGATGAAGTACTGGTATCCTGGAGTATAGAGACCGGTGATGGTATGGTAGATGAAGTACTGGTATCCTGGAGTATAGAGACCGGTGATGGTATGGTAGATGAAGTACTGGCATGCTGGAGCATAGAGACCGGTGATGGTATGGTAGATGAAGTACTGGTAACCGGGAGTATAGAGACCAGTGATGGTATGGTAGATGAAGTACTAGCATCCTGGAGCATAGAGACCGGTGATGGTATGGTAGATGAAGTACTGGCATCCTGGAGCATAGAGACCGGTGATAGTATGGTAGATGAAGTACTGGTAACCGGGAGTATAGAGACCAGTGATGGTATGGTAGATGAAGTACTAGCATCCTGGAGCATAGAGACCGGTGATGGTATGGTAAATGAAGTACTGGCATCCTGGAGCATAGAGACCGGTGATGGTTTGGTAGATGAAGCACTGGCATCCTGGAGTATAGAGACCGGTGATGTTATGGTAGATGAAGTCCTAGCATCCTGGAGTATAGAGACCAGTGATGGTATGGTAGATGAAGTACTGGCATCCTGGGGTATAGAGACCAGTGATGGTATGGTAGATGAAGCACTGGCATCCTGGAGTATAGAGGCCGGTGATGGTATGGTAGATGAAGTACTGGTATCCTGGAGCATAGAGACCGGTGATGGTATGGTAGATGAAGTACTGGCATCCTGGAGTATAGAGACCAGTGATGTTATGGTAGATTAAGTACTGGTAACCTGGAGTATAGAGACCGGTGATGGTATGGTAGATGAAGTACTGGCATCCTGGAGTATAGAGACCGTTGATGGTATGGTAGATGAAGTACTGTCATCCTGGAGCATAGAGACCGGTGATGGTATGGTAGATGAAGTACTGGCATCCTGGAGTATAGAGACCGGTGATGGTATGGTAGATGAAGCACTGGCATCCTGGAGTATAGAGACCGGTGATGATATGGTAGATGAAGTACTGGCATCCTGGAGTACAGAGACCAGTGATGGTATGGTAGATGAAGCACTGGCATCCTGGAGTATAGAGACCGGTGATGTTATGGTAGATGAAGTACTGGCATCCTGGAGTACAGAGACCAGTGATGGTATGGTAGATGAAGCACTGGCATCCTGGAGTATAGAGACCGGTGATGGTATGGTAGATGAAATACTGGTATCCTGGAGCATAGTGACCGGTGATGGTATGGTAGATGAAGTACTGGTATCCTGGAGCATAGAGACCGGTGATGGTATGGTAGATGAAGTACTGGTATCCTGGAGCATAGAGACCGGTGATGGTATGGTAGATGAAGTACTGGCATCCTGGGGTATAGAGACCGGTGATGGTATGGTAGATGAAGTACTGACATCCTGGAGTATAGAGACCGGTGATGGTATGGTAGATGAAGTACTGGTATCCTGGAGTATAGAGACCGGTGATGGTATGGTAGATGAAGTACTGGTAACCTGGAGTATAGAGACCGGTGATGTTATGGTAGATGAAGCACTGGCATCCTGGAGTATAGAGACCGGTGATGGTATGGTAGATGAAGTACTGGCATCCTGGAGTATAGAGACCGGTGATGGTATGGTAGATGAAGTACTGGCATCCTGGAGTATAGAGACCAGTGATGGTATGGTAGATGAAGTACTGGTAACCTGGAGTATAGAGATTGGTGATGTTATGGTAGATGAAGTACTGACATCCTGGAGTACAGAGACCGGTGATGGTATGGTAGATGAAGTACTGGCATCCTGGAGCATAGAGACCGGTGATGGTATGGTAGATGAAGCAATGGCATCCTGGAGTATAGAGACCGGTGATGTTATGGTAGATGAAGTCCTAGCATCCTGGAGTATAGAGACCAGTGATGGTACGATAGATGAAGTACTGGCATCCTGGAGTACAGAGACCGGTGATGGTATGGTAGATGAAGTACTGGCATCCTGGGGTATAGAGACCGGTGATGGTATGGTAGATGAAGTACTGGCATCCTGGGGTATAGAGACCGGTGATGTTATGGTAGATGAAGTCCTAGCATCCTGGAGTATAGAGACCAGTGATGGTATGGTAGATGAAGTACTGGCATCCTGGCGCATAGAGACCGGTGATGGTATGGTAGATGAAGTACTGGCATCCTGGAGCATAGAGACCGGTGATGGTATGGTAGATGAAGTACTGGCATCCTGGAGTATAGAGACCGGTGATGGTATGGTAGATGAAGTACTGGTAACCGGGAGTATAGAGACCAGTGATGGTATGGTAGATGAAGTACTAGCATCCTGTAGCATAGAGACCGGTGATGGTATGGTAGATGAAGTACTGGCATCCTGGAGCATAGAGACCGGTGATGGTATGGTAGATGAAGTACTGGCATCCTGGAGCATAGAGACCGGTGATGGTATGGTAGATGAAGCAATGGCATCCTGGAGTATAGAGACCGGTGATGTTATGGTAGATGAAGTACTGGTAACCGGGAGTATAGAGACCAGTGATGGTATGGTAGATGAAGTACTAGCATCCTGTAGCATAGAGACCGGTGATGGTATGGTAGATGAAGTACTGGCATCCTGGAGCATAGAGACCGGTGATGGTATGGTAGATGAAGTACTGGCATCCTGGAGCATAGAGACCGGTGATGGTATGGTAGATGAAGCAATGGCATCCTGGAGTATAGAGACCGGTGATGGTATGGTAGATGAAGCACTGGCATCCTGGAGTATAGAGACCGGTGATGGTATGGTAGATGAAGTACTGGCATCCTGGAGTACAGAGACCGGTGATGGTATGGTAGATGAAGTACTGGCATCCTGGAGCATAGAGACCGGTGATGGTATGGTAGATGAAGTACTGGCATCCTGGAGCATAGAGACCGGGGATGGTATGGTAGATGAAGTACTGGCATCCTGGAGTATAGAGACCGGTGATGGTATGGTAGATGAAGTACTGGTAACCGGGAGTATAGAGACCAGTGATGGTATGGTAGATGAAGTACTAGCATCCTGTAGCATAGAGACCGGTGATGGTATGGTAGATGAAGTACTGGCATCCTGGAGCATAGAGACCGGTGATGGTATGGTAGATGAAGTACTGGCATCCTGGAGCATAGAGACCGGTGATGGTATGGTAGATGAAGCAATGGCATCCTGGAGTATAGAGACCGGTGATGTTATGGTAGATGAAGTCCTAGCATCCTGGAGTATAGAGACCAGTGATGGTACGATAGATGAAGTACTGGCATCCTGGGGTATAGAGACCGGTGATGGTATGGTAGATGAAGTACTGGCATCCTGGGGTATAGAGACCGGTGATGTTATGGTAGATGAAGTCCTAGCATCCTGGAGTACAGAGACCGGTGATGGTATGGTAAATGAAGTACTGGTAACCGGGAGTATAGAGACCAGTGATGGTATGGTAGATGAAGTACTGGTATCCTGGAGTATAGAGACCGGTGATGGTATGGTAGATGAAGTACTGGTATCCTGGAGCATAGAGAGCGGTGATGGTATGGTAGATGAAGTACTGGTATCCTGGAGCATAGAGAGCGGTGATGGTATGGTAGATGAAGTACTGGCATCCTGGAGTATAGAGACCGGTGATGGTATGGTAGATGAAGTACTAGCATCCTGTAGCATAGAGACCGGTGATGGTATGGTAGATGAAGTACTGGCATCCTGGAGCATAGAGACCGGTGATGGTATGGTAGATGAAGTACTGGCATCCTGGAGCATAGAGACCGGTGATGGTATGGTAGATGAAGCAATGGCATCCTGGAGTATAGAGACCGGTGATGTTATGGTAGATGAAGTCCTAGCATCCTGGAGTATAGAGACCAGTGATGGTACGATAGATGAAGTACTGGCATCCTGGGGTATAGAGACCGGTGATGGTATGGTAGATGAAGTACTGGCATCCTGGGGTATAGAGACCGGTGATGTTATGGTAGATGAAGTCCTAGCATCCTGGAGTATAGAGACCAGTGATGGTATGGTAGATGAAGTACTGGCATCCTGGCGCATAGAGACCGGTGATGGTATGGTAGATGAAGTACTTGCATCCTGGAGTACAGAGACCGGTGATGGTATGGTAGATGAAGTACTGGCATCCTGGAGTATAGAGACCAGTAATGTTATGGTAGTTGAAGTACTGGCATCCTGGAGTATAGAGACCGGTGATGGTATGGTAGATGAAGTACTGGCATCCTAGAGTACAGAGACCAGTGATGTTATGGTAGATAAAGTACTGGCATCCTGGAGTATAGAGACCGGTGATGGTATGGTAGACTAAGTACTGGCATCCTGGAGCATAGAGACCGGTGATGGTATGGTAGATGAAGTACTGGCATCCTGGAGTACAGAGACCGGTGATGGTATGGTAGATGAAGTACTGGCATCCTGGGGTATAGAGACCGGTGATGGTATGGTAGATGAAGTACTGGCATCCTGGAGTACAGAGACCAGTGATGGTATGGTAGATGAAGTACTGGCATCCTGGAGCATAGAGACCGGTGATGGTATGGTAGATGAAGTCCTAGCATCCTGGAGCATAGAGACCGGTGATGGTATGGTAGATGAAGTACTGGTAACCGGGAGTATAGAGACCAGTGATGGTATGTTAGATGAAGCACTGGCATCCTGGAGTATAGAGACCGGTGATGGTATGGTAGATGAAGTACTGGCATCCTGGAGTATAGAGACCGGTGATGGTATGGTAGATGAAGTACTGGCATCCTGGAGTATAGAGACCGGTGATGGTATGGTAGATGAAGTATTGACATCCTGGCGCATAGAGACCGGTGATGGTATGGCAGATAAAGCACTGGCATCCTGTAGTATAGAGTTCGGTGATGGTATAGTAGATGAAGCACTGGCATCCTGGAGCATAGAGACCAGTGATGGTATGGTAGATGAAGTACTAGCATCCTGGAGTATAGAGACCGGTGATGGTATGGTAGATGAAGTACTGGAATCCTGGAGTATAGAGACCGGTGATGGTATGGTAGATGAAGTACTGGCATCCTGGAGCATAGAGACCGGTGATGGTATGGTAGATGAAGCACTGGTAACCTGGAGTATAGAGACCGGTGATGGTATGGTAGATGAAGTACTGGCATACTGGAGTATAGAGACCAGTGATGGTATGGTAGATGAAGTATTGACATCCTGGCGCATAGAGACCGGTGATGGTATGGTAGATGAAGCACTGGCATCCTGGAGTATAGAGACCGGTGATGTTATGGTAGATGAAGTACTGACATCCTGGAGCATAGAGACCGGTGATGGTATGGTAGATAAAGTACTGGCATCCTGGAGCATAGAGACCGGTGATGGTATGGTAGATGAAGCACTGGCATCCTGGAGTATAGAGACCAGTGATGGTATGGTAGATGAAGTACTGGCATCCTGGAGTACAGAGACCGGTGATGGTATGGTGGATGAAGTACTGGCATCCTGGAGTACAGAGACCGGTGATGGTATGGTAGATGAAGTACTGTTATCCTGGAGCATAGAGACCGGTGATGGTATGGAAGATGAAGCACTGGCATCCTGGCGCATAGAGACCGGTGATGGTATGGTAGATGAAGTACTGGTATCCTTGAGCATAGAGATCAGTGATGGTATGGTAGATGAAGTACTGGCATCCTGGAGTATAGAGACCAGTGATGTTATGGTAGATGAAGTACTGGCATCCTGGAGTATAGAGACCGGTGATGGTATGGTAGATGAAGTACTGGCATCCTGGAGTACAGAGACCAGTGATGTTATGGTAGATGAAGTACTGGTATCCTGGAGTATAGAGACCGGTGATGGTATGGTAGATGAAGTACTGGTATCCTGGAGTATAGAGACCGGTGATGGTATGGTAGATGAAGTACTGGCATGCTGGAGCATAGAGACCGGTGATGGTATGGTAGATGAAGTACTGGTAACCGGGAGTATAGAGACCAGTGATGGTATGGTAGATGAAGTACTAGCATCCTGGAGCATAGAGACCGGTGATGGTATGGTAGATGAAGTACTGGCATCCTGGATCATAGAGACCGGTGATAGTATGGTAGATGAAGTACTGGTAACCGGGAGTATAGAGACCAGTGATGGTATGGTAGATGAAGTACTGTTATCCTGGAGCATAGAGACCGGTGATGGTATGGTAGATGAAGTACTGGCATCCTGGAGCATAGAGACCGGTGATGGTATGGTAGATGAAGCACTGGCATCCTGGAGTATAGAGACCGGTGATGTTATGGTAGATGAAGTCCTAGCATCCTGGAGTATAGAGACCAGTGATGGTATGGTAGATGAAGTACTGGCATCCTGGGGTATAGAGACCAGTGATGGTATGGTAGATGAAGCACTGGCATCCTGGAGTATAGAGACCGGTGATGGTATGGTAGATGAAGTACTGGTATCCTGGAGCATAGAGACCGGTGATGGTATGGTAGATGAAGTACTGGCATCCTGGAGTATAGAGACCAGTGATGTTATGGTAGATGAAGTACTGGTATCCTGGAGCATAGAGACCGGTGATGGTATGGTAGATGAAGTACTGGTATCCTGGAGCATAGAGATCGGTGATGGTATGGTAGATGAAGTACTGGCATCCTGGGGTATAGAGACCGGTGATGGTATGGTAGATGAAGTACTGGTAACCTGGAGTATAGAGACCGGTGATGTTATGGTAGATGAAGTACTGACATCCTGGAGCATAGAGACCGGTGATGGTATGGTAGATAAAGTACTGGCATCCTGGAGCATAGAGACCGGTGATGGTATGGTAGATGAAGTACTGTCATCCTGGAGTATAGAGACCGGTGATGGTATGGTAGATGAAGCACTGGCATCCTGGAGTATAGAGACCGGTGATGGTATGGTAGATGAAGCACTGGTAACCGGGAGTATAGAGACCAGTGATGGTATGGTAGATGAAGTACTAGCATCCTGGAGCATAGAGACCGGTGATGGTATGGTAGATGAAGTACTGGCATCCTGGAGCATAGAGACCGGTGATGGTATGGTAGATGAAGTACTGGCATCCTGGAGCATAGAGACCGGTGATGGTATGGTAGATGAAGCAATGGCATCCTGGAGTATAGAGACCGGTGATGTTATGGTAGATGAAGTCCTAGCATCCTGGAGTATAGAGACCAGTGATGGTACGGTAGATGAAGTACTGGCATCCTGGGGTATAGAGACCGGTGATGGTATGGTAGATGAAGTACTGGCATCCTGGGGTATAGAGACCGGTGATGTTATGGTAGATGAAGTCCTAGCATCCTG
This sequence comes from Engystomops pustulosus, assembly GCF_040894005.1. Taxonomy (NCBI): domain Eukaryota; kingdom Metazoa; phylum Chordata; class Amphibia; order Anura; family Leptodactylidae; genus Engystomops; species Engystomops pustulosus. The sequence goes on along the minus strand of NC_092414.1, from coordinate 2,300,254 downwards.
GAGTATAGAGACCAGTGATGGTATGGTAGATGAAGTACAGGCATCCTGGCGCATAGAGACCGGTGATGGTATGGTAGATGAAGTCCTAGCATCCTGGAGCATAGAGACCGGTGATGGTATGGTAGATGAAGTACTTGCATCCTGGAGTACAGAGACCGGTGATGGTATGGTAGATGAAGTACTGGCATCCTGGAGTACAGAGACCAGTGATGTTATGGTAGATAAAGTACTGGCATCCTGGAGTATAGAGACCGGTGATGGTATGGTAGACTAAGTACTGGCATCCTGGAGCATAGAGACCGGTGATGGTATGGTAGATGAAGTACTGGCATCCTGGAGTACAGAGACCGGTGATGGTATGGTAGATGAAGTACTGGCATCCTGGGGTATAGAGACCGGTGATGGTATGGTAGATGAAGTACTGGCATCCTGGAGTACAGAGACCAGTGATGGTATGGTAGATGAAGTACTGGCATCCTGGAGCATAGAGACCGGTGATGGTATGGTAGATGAAGTCCTAGCATCCTGGAGCATAGAGACCGGTGATGGTATGGTAGATGAAGTACTGGTAACCGGGAGTATAGAGACCAGTGATGGTATGGTAGATGAAGTACTGTTATCCTGGAGCATAGAGGCCGGTGATGGTATGGTAGATGAAGTACTGGCATCCTGGAGTATAGAGACCGGTGATGGTATGGTAGATGAAGTATTGACATCCTGGCGCATAGAGACCGGTGATGGTATGGCAGATGAAGCACTGGCATCCTGTAGTATAGAGTTCGGTGATGGTATAGTAGATGAAGCACTGGCATCCTGGAGCATAGAGACCAGTGATGGTATGGTAGATGAAGTACTAGCATCCTGGAGTATAGAGACCGGTGATGGTATGGTAGATGAAGTACTGGAATCCTGGAGTATAGAGACCGGTGATGGTATGGTAGATGAAGTACTGGCATCCTGGAGTACAGAAACCGGTGATGGTATGGTAGATGAAGTACTGGTAACCTGGAGTATAGAGACCGGTGATGGTATGGTAGATGAAGTACTGGCATACTGGAGTATAGAGACCAGTGATGGTATGGTAGATGAAGTATTGACATCCTGGCGCATAGAGACCGGTGATGGTATGGTAGATGAAGCACTGGCATCCTGGAGTATAGAGACCGGTGATGGTATGGTAGATGAAGTACTGGTTTCCTGGAGTATAGAGACCGGTGATGGTATGGTAGATGAAGTACTGGTATCCTGGAGTATAGAGACCGGTGATGGTATGGTAGATGAAGTACTGACATCCTGGAGTACAGAGACCGGTGATGGTATGGTAGACTAAGTACTGGCATCCTGGAGCATAGAGACCGGTGATGGTATGGTAGATGAAGTACTGGCATCCTGGAGCATAGAGACCAGTGATGGTACGGTAGATGAAGTACTGGCATCCTGGAGCATAGAGACCGGTGATGGTATGGTAGATGAAGTACTGGTATCCTGGAGTATAGAGACCGGTGATGGTATGGTAGATGAAGTACTGGCATCCTGGAGCATAGAGACCGGTGATGTTATGGTAGATGAAGCACTGGTATCCTGGAGTATAGAGACCGGTGATGGTATGGTAGAGGAAGCACTGGCATCCTGGAGTATAGAGACCGGTGATGGTATGGTAGATGAAGCACTGGCATCCTGGAGTATAGAGACCGGTGATGGTACGGTAGATGAAGTACTGGCATCCTGGAGTATAGAGAACGGTGATGGTATGGTATATGAAGTACTGGTATCCTGGAGTATAGAGACCGGTGATGGTATGGTAGATGAAGTACTGGCATCCTGGAGCATAGAGACCGGTGATGGTATGGTAGATGAAGTACTGGTATCCTGCAGCATAGAGACCGATGATGGTATGGTAGATGAAGTACTGGCATCCTGGAGTATAGCGACCAGTGATGGTATGGAAGATGAAGTATTGGCATCCTGGAGTATAGAGACCAGTGATGGTATGGAAGATGAAGTACTGACATCCTGGAGTACAGAAACCGGTGATGGTATGGTAGATGAAGCACTGGCATCCTGGAGTATAGAGACCAGTGATGGTATGGAAGATGAAGCACTGGTATCTTGGAGTACAGAGACTGGTGATGGTATGGTAGATGAAGCACTGGCATCCTGGAGTATAGAGACCAGTGATGGTATGGAAGATGAAGCACTGGTATCTTGGAGTACAGAGACTGGTGATGGTATGGTAGATGAAGCACTGGCATCCTGGAGCAAAGAGACCGGTGATGGTATGGTAGATGAAGTACTGGCATCCTGGGGTATAGAGACCGTTGATGGTATGGTAGATGAAGTACTGTCATCCTGGAGTATAGAGACCGGTGATGGTATGGTAGATGAAGTACTGTCATCCTGGAGTATAGAGACCGGTGATGGTATGGTAGATGAAGTACTGGCATGCTGGAGCATAGAGACCGGTGATGGTATGGTAGATGAAGTACTGGTAACCGGGAGTATAGAGACCAGTGATGGTATGGTAGATGAAGTACTAGCATCCTGGAGCATAGAGACCGGTGATGGTATGGTAGATGAAGTACTGGCATCCTGGAGCATAGAGACCGGTGATAGTATGGTAGATGAAGTACTGGTAACCGGGAGTATAGAGACCAGTGATGGTATGGTAGATGAAGTACTAGCATCCTGGAGCATAGAGACCGGTGATGGTATGGTAGATGAAGTACTGGCATCCTGGAGCATAGAGACCGGTGATGGTATGGTAGATGAAGCACTGGCATCCTGGAGTATAGAGACCGGTGATGTTATGGTAGATGAAGTCCTAGCATCCTGGAGTATAGAGACCAGTGATGGTATGGTAGATGAAGTACTGGCATCCTGGGGTATAGAGACCAGTGATGGTATGGCAGATGAAGCACTGGCATCCTGGAGTATAGAGACCGGTGATGGTATGGTAGATGAAGTACTGGTATCCTGGAGCATAGAGACCGGTGATGGTATGGTAGATGAAGTACTGGCATCCTGGAGTATAGAGACCAGTGATGTTATGGTAGATAAGGTACTGGTATCCTGGAGCATAGAGACCGGTGATGGTATGGTAGATGAAGTACTGGTATCCTGGAGCATAGAGACCGGTGATGGTATGGTAGATGAAGTACTGGCATCCTGGGGTATAGAGACCGGTGATGGTATGGTAGATGAAGTACTGGTAACCTGGAGTATAGAGACCGGTGATGTTATGGTAGATGAAGTACTGACATCCTGGAGCATAGAGACCGGTGATGGTATGGTAGATAAAGTACTGGCATCCTGGAGCATAGAGACCGGTGATGGTATGGTAGATGAAGTACTGTCATCCTGGAGTATAGAGACCGGTGATGGTATGGTAGATGAAACACTGGCATCCTGGAGTATAGAGACCGGTGATGGTATGGTAGATGAAGTACTGGTAACCGGGAGTATAGAGACCAGTGATGGTATGGTAGATGAAGTACTAGCATCCTGGAGCATAGAGACCGGTGATGGTATGGTAGATGAAGTACTGGCATCCTGGAGCATAGAGACCGGTGATGGTATGGTAGATGAAGTACTGGCATCCTGGAGCATAGAGACCGGTGATGGTATGGTAGATGAAGCAATGGCATCCTGGAGTATAGAGACCGGTGATGTTATGGTAGATGAAGTCCTAGCATCCTGGAGTATAGAGACCAGTGATGGTACGGTAGATGAAGTACTGGCATCCTGGGGTATAGAGACCGGTGATGTTATGGTAGATGAAGTCATAGCATCCTGGAGTATAGAGACCAGTGATGGTATGGTAGATGAAGTACTGGCATCCTGGCGCATAGAGACCGGTGATGGTATGGTAGATGAAGTACTTGCATCCTGGAGTACAGAGACCGGTGATGGTATGGTAGATGAAGTACTGGCATCCTGGAGTATAGAGACCAGTAATGTTATGGTAGATGAAGTACTGGCATCCTGGAGTATAGAGACCGGTGATGGTATGGTAGATGAAGTACTGGCATCCTAGAGTATAGAGACCGGTGATGGTATGGTAGATGAAGTACTGGCATCCTAGAGTATAGAGACCGGTGATGGTATGGTAGATGAAGCACTGGTATCCTGGAGTACAGAGACCAGTGATGTTATGGTAGATAAAGTACTGGCATCCTGGAGTATAGAGACCGGTGATGGTATGGTAGACTAAGTACTGGCATCCTGGAGCATAGAGACCGGTGATGGTATGGTAGATGAAGTACTGGCATCCTGGAGTATAGAGACCGGTGATGGTATGGTAGATGAAGTACTGGCATCCTGGAGTACAGAGACTGGTGATGGTATGGTAGATGAAGTACTGGCATCCTGGGGTATAGAGACCGGTGATGGTATGGTAGATGAAGTACTGGCATCCTGGAGTACAGAGACCAGTGATGGTATGGTAGATGAAGTACTGGCATCCTGGAGCATAGAGACCGGTGATGGTATGGTAGATGAAGTCCTAGCATCCTGGAGTATAGAGACCGGTGATGGTATGGTAGATGAAGTACTGGCATCCTGGAGCATAGAGACCGGTGATGTTATGGTAGATGAAGTACTGGTAACCGGGAGTATAGAGACCAGTGATGGTATGGTAGATGAAGTACTGTTATCCTGGAGCATAGAGGCCGGTGATGGTATGGTAGATGAAGTACTGGCATCCTGGAGTATAGAGACCGGTGATGGTATGGTAGATGAAGTACTGACATCCTGGCGCATAGAGACCGGTGATGGTATGGTAGATGAAGCACTGGCATCCTGTAGTATAGAGTTCGGTGATGGTATAGTAGATGAAGCACTGGCATCCTGGAGCATAGAGAACGGTGATGGTATTGTAGATGAAGTATTGACATCCTGGAGCATAGAGACCGGTGATGGTATGGCAGATGAAGCACTGGCATCCTGTAGTATAGAGTTCGGTGATGGTATAGTAGATGAAGCACTGGCATCCTGGAGCATAGAGACCAGTGATGGTATGGTAGATGAAGTACTAGCATCCTGGAGTATAGAGACCGGTGATGGTATGGTAGATGAAGTACTGGAATCCTGGAGTATAGAGACCGGTGATGGTATGGTAGATGAAGTACTGGCATCCTGGAGTACAGAAACCGGTGATGGTATGGTAGATGAAGTACTGGTAACCTGGAGTATAGAGACCGGTGATGGTATGGTAGATGAAGTACTGGCATACTGGAGTATAGAGACCAGTGATGGTATGGTAGATGAAGTATTGACATCCTGGCGCATAGAGACCGGTGATGGTATGGTAGATGAAGCACTGGCATCCTGGAGTATAGAGACCGGTGATGGTATGGTAGATGAAGTACTGGTATCCTTGAGTATAGAGACCGGTGATGGTATGGTAGATGAAGTACTGGTATCCTGGAGTATAGAGACCGGTGATGGTATGGTAGATGAAGTACTGACATCCTGGAGTACAGAGACCGGTGATGGTATGGTAGATGAAGTACTGGCATCCTGGAGCATAGAGACCAGTGATGGTACGGTAGATGAAGTACTGGCATCCTGGAGCATAGAGACCGGTGATGGTATGGTAGATGAAGCACTGGCATCCTGGAGTATAGAGACCGGTGATGGTATGGTAGATGAAGTACTGGCATCCTGGGGTATAGAGACCGGTGATGTTATGGTAGATGAAGTCCTAGCATCCTGGAGTATAGAGACCAGTGATGGTATGGTAGATGAAGTACTGGCATCCTGGCGCATAGAGACCGGTGATGGTATGGTAGATGAAGTACTTGCATCCTGGAGTACAGAGACCGGTGATGGTATGGTAGATGAAGTACTGGCATCCTGGAGTATAGAGACCAGTAATGTTATGGTAGTTGAAGTACTGGCATCCTGGAGTATAGAGACCGGTGATGGTATGGTAGATGAAGTACTGGCATCCTAGAGTACAGAGACCAGTGATGTTATGGTAGATAAAGTACTGGCATCCTGGAGTATAGAGACCGGTGATGGTATGGTAGACTAAGTACTGGCATCCTGGAGCATAGAGACCGGTGATGGTATGGTAGATGAAGTACTGGCATCCTGGAGTACAGAGACCGGTGATGGTATGGTAGATGAAGTACTGGCATCCTGGGGTATAGAGACCGGTGATGGTATGGTAGATGAAGTACTGGCATCCTGGAGTACAGAGACCAGTGATGGTATGGTAGATGAAGTACTGGCATCCTGGAGCATAGAGACCGGTGATGGTATGGTAGATGAAGTCCTAGCATCCTGGAGCATAGAGACCGGTGATGGTATGGTAGATGAAGTACTGGTAACCGGGAGTATAGAGACCAGTGATGGTATGTTAGATGAAGCACTGGCATCCTGGAGTATAGAGACCGGTGATGGTATGGTAGATGAAGTACTGGCATCCTGGAGTATAGAGACCGGTGATGGTATGGTAGATGAAGTACTGGCATCCTGGAGTATAGAGACCGGTGATGGTATGGTAGATGAAGTATTGACATCCTGGCGCATAGAGACCGGTGATGGTATGGCAGATAAAGCACTGGCATCCTGTAGTATAGAGTTCGGTGATGGTATAGTAGATGAAGCACTGGCATCCTGGAGCATAGAGACCAGTGATGGTATGGTAGATGAAGTACTAGCATCCTGGAGTATAGAGACCGGTGATGGTATGGTAGATGAAGTACTGGAATCCTGGAGTATAGAGACCGGTGATGGTATGGTAGATGAAGTACTGGCATCCTGGAGCATAGAGACCGGTGATGGTATGGTAGATGAAGCACTGGTAACCTGGAGTATAGAGACCGGTGATGGTATGGTAGATGAAGTACTGGCATACTGGAGTATAGAGACCAGTGATGGTATGGTAGATGAAGTATTGACATCCTGGCGCATAGAGACCGGTGATGGTATGGTAGATGAAGCACTGGCATCCTGGAGTATAGAGACCGGTGATGTTATGGTAGATGAAGTACTGACATCCTGGAGCATAGAGACCGGTGATGGTATGGTAGATAAAGTACTGGCATCCTGGAGCATAGAGACCGGTGATGGTATGGTAGATGAAGCACTGGCATCCTGGAGTATAGAGACCAGTGATGGTATGGTAGATGAAGTACTGGCATCCTGGAGTACAGAGACCGGTGATGGTATGGTGGATGAAGTACTGGCATCCTGGAGTACAGAGACCGGTGATGGTATGGTAGATGAAGTACTGTTATCCTGGAGCATAGAGACCGGTGATGGTATGGAAGATGAAGCACTGGCATCCTGGCGCATAGAGACCGGTGATGGTATGGTAGATGAAGTACTGGTATCCTTGAGCATAGAGATCAGTGATGGTATGGTAGATGAAGTACTGGCATCCTGGAGTATAGAGACCAGTGATGTTATGGTAGATGAAGTACTGGCATCCTGGAGTATAGAGACCGGTGATGGTATGGTAGATGAAGTACTGGCATCCTGGAGTACAGAGACCAGTGATGTTATGGTAGATGAAGTACTGGTATCCTGGAGTATAGAGACCGGTGATGGTATGGTAGATGAAGTACTGGTATCCTGGAGTATAGAGACCGGTGATGGTATGGTAGATGAAGTACTGGCATGCTGGAGCATAGAGACCGGTGATGGTATGGTAGATGAAGTACTGGTAACCGGGAGTATAGAGACCAGTGATGGTATGGTAGATGAAGTACTAGCATCCTGGAGCATAGAGACCGGTGATGGTATGGTAGATGAAGTACTGGCATCCTGGATCATAGAGACCGGTGATAGTATGGTAGATGAAGTACTGGTAACCGGGAGTATAGAGACCAGTGATGGTATGGTAGATGAAGTACTGTTATCCTGGAGCATAGAGACCGGTGATGGTATGGTAGATGAAGTACTGGCATCCTGGAGCATAGAGACCGGTGATGGTATGGTAGATGAAGCACTGGCATCCTGGAGTATAGAGACCGGTGATGTTATGGTAGATGAAGTCCTAGCATCCTGGAGTATAGAGACCAGTGATGGTATGGTAGATGAAGTACTGGCATCCTGGGGTATAGAGACCAGTGATGGTATGGTAGATGAAGCACTGGCATCCTGGAGTATAGAGACCGGTGATGGTATGGTAGATGAAGTACTGGTATCCTGGAGCATAGAGACCGGTGATGGTATGGTAGATGAAGTACTGGCATCCTGGAGTATAGAGACCAGTGATGTTATGGTAGATGAAGTACTGGTATCCTGGAGCATAGAGACCGGTGATGGTATGGTAGATGAAGTACTGGTATCCTGGAGCATAGAGATCGGTGATGGTATGGTAGATGAAGTACTGGCATCCTGGGGTATAGAGACCGGTGATGGTATGGTAGATGAAGTACTGGTAACCTGGAGTATAGAGACCGGTGATGTTATGGTAGATGAAGTACTGACATCCTGGAGCATAGAGACCGGTGATGGTATGGTAGATAAAGTACTGGCATCCTGGAGCATAGAGACCGGTGATGGTATGGTAGATGAAGTACTGTCATCCTGGAGTATAGAGACCGGTGATGGTATGGTAGATGAAGCACTGGCATCCTGGAGTATAGAGACCGGTGATGGTATGGTAGATGAAGCACTGGTAACCGGGAGTATAGAGACCAGTGATGGTATGGTAGATGAAGTACTAGCATCCTGGAGCATAGAGACCGGTGATGGTATGGTAGATGAAGTACTGGCATCCTGGAGCATAGAGACCGGTGATGGTATGGTAGATGAAGTACTGGCATCCTGGAGCATAGAGACCGGTGATGGTATGGTAGATGAAGCAATGGCATCCTGGAGTATAGAGACCGGTGATGTTATGGTAGATGAAGTCCTAGCATCCTGGAGTATAGAGACCAGTGATGGTACGGTAGATGAAGTACTGGCATCCTGGGGTATAGAGACCGGTGATGGTATGGTAGATGAAGTACTGGCATCCTGGGGTATAGAGACCGGTGATGTTATGGTAGATGAAGTCCTAGCATCCTGGAGTATAGAGACCAGTGATGGTATGGTAGATGAAGTACAGGCATCCTGGCGCATAGAGACCGGTGATGGTATGGTAGATGAAGTCCTAGCATCCTGGAGCATAGAGACCGGTGATGGTATGGTAGATGAAGTACTTGCATCCTGGAGTACAGAGACCGGTGATGGTATGGTAGATGAAGTACTGGCATCCTGGAGTACAGAGACCAGTGATGTTATGGTAGATAAAGTACTGGCATCCTGGAGTATAGAGACCGGTGATGGTATGGTAGACTAAGTACTGGCATCCTGGAGCATAGAGACCGGTGATGGTATGGTAGATGAAGTACTGGCATCCTGGAGTACAGAGACCGGTGATGGTATGGTAGATGAAGTACTGGCATCCTGGGGTATAGAGACCGGTGATGGTATGGTAGATGAAGTACTGGCATCCTGGAGTACAGAGACCAGTGATGGTATGGTAGATGAAGTACTGGCATCCTGGAGCATAGAGACCGGTGATGGTATGGTAGATGAAGTCCTAGCATCCTGGAGCATAGAGACCGGTGATGGTATGGTAGATGAAGTACTGGTAACCGGGAGTATAGAGACCAGTGATGGTATGGTAGATGAAGTACTGTTATCCTGGAGCATAGAGGCCGGTGATGGTATGGTAGATGAAGTACTGGCATCCTGGAGTATAGAGACCGGTGATGGTATGGTAGATGAAGTATTGACATCCTGGCGCATAGAGACCGGTGATGGTATGGCAGATGAAGCACTGGCATCCTGTAGTATAGAGTTCGGTGATGGTATAGTAGATGAAGCACTGGCATCCTGGAGCATAGAGACCAGTGATGGTATGGTAGATGAAGTACTAGCATCCTGGAGTATAGAGACCGGTGATGGTATGGTAGATGAAGTACTGGAATCCTGGAGTATAGAGACCGGTGATGGTATGGTAGATGAAGTACTGGCATCCTGGAGTACAGAAACCGGTGATGGTATGGTAGATGAAGTACTGGTAACCTGGAGTATAGAGACCGGTGATGGTATGGTAGATGAAGTACTGGCATACTGGAGTATAGAGACCAGTGATGGTATGGTAGATGAAGTATTGACATCCTGGCGCATAGAGACCGGTGATGGTATGGTAGATGAAGCACTGGCATCCTGGAGTATAGAGACCGGTGATGGTATGGTAGATGAAGTACTGGTTTCCTGGAGTATAGAGACCGGTGATGGTATGGTAGATGAAGTACTGGTATCCTGGAGTATAGAGACCGGTGATGGTATGGTAGATGAAGTACTGACATCCTGGAGTACAGAGACCGGTGATGGTATGGTAGACTAAGTACTGGCATCCTGGAGCATAGAGACCGGTGATGGTATGGTAGATGAAGTACTGGCATCCTGGAGCATAGAGACCAGTGATGGTACGGTAGATGAAGTACTGGCATCCTGGAGCATAGAGACCGGTGATGGTATGGTAGATGAAGTACTGGTATCCTGGAGTATAGAGACCGGTGATGGTATGGTAGATGAAGTACTGGCATCCTGGAGCATAGAGACCGGTGATGTTATGGTAGATGAAGCACTGGTATCCTGGAGTATAGAGACCGGTGATGGTATGGTAGAGGAAGCACTGGCATCCTGGAGTATAGAGACCGGTGATGGTATGGTAGATGAAGCACTGGCATCCTGGAGTATAGAGACCGGTGATGGTACGGTAGATGAAGTACTGGCATCCTGGAGTATAGAGAACGGTGATGGTATGGTATATGAAGTACTGGTATCCTGGAGTATAGAGACCGGTGATGGTATGGTAGATGAAGTACTGGCATCCTGGAGCATAGAGACCGGTGATGGTATGGTAGATGAAGTACTGGTATCCTGCAGCATAGAGACCGATGATGGTATGGTAGATGAAGTACTGGCATCCTGGAGTATAGCGACCAGTGATGGTATGGAAGATGAAGTATTGGCATCCTGGAGTATAGAGACCAGTGATGGTATGGAAGATGAAGTACTGACATCCTGGAGTACAGAAACCGGTGATGGTATGGTAGATGAAGCACTGGCATCCTGGAGTATAGAGACCAGTGATGGTATGGAAGATGAAGCACTGGTATCTTGGAGTACAGAGACTGGTGATGGTATGGTAGATGAAGCACTGGCATCCTGGAGTATAGAGACCAGTGATGGTATGGAAGATGAAGCACTGGTATCTTGGAGTACAGAGACTGGTGATGGTATGGTAGATGAAGCACTGGCATCCTGGAGCAAAGAGACCGGTGATGGTATGGTAGATGAAGTACTGGCATCCTGGGGTATAGAGACCGTTGATGGTATGGTAGATGAAGTACTGTCATCCTGGAGTATAGAGACCGGTGATGGTATGGTAGATGAAGTACTGTCATCCTGGAGTATAGAGACCGGTGATGGTATGGTAGATGAAGTACTGGCATGCTGGAGCATAGAGACCGGTGATGGTATGGTAGATGAAGTACTGGTAACCGGGAGTATAGAGACCAGTGATGGTATGGTAGATGAAGTACTAGCATCCTGGAGCATAGAGACCGGTGATGGTATGGTAGATGAAGTACTGGCATCCTGGAGCATAGAGACCGGTGATAGTATGGTAGATGAAGTACTGGTAACCGGGAGTATAGAGACCAGTGATGGTATGGTAGATGAAGTACTAGCATCCTGGAGCATAGAGACCGGTGATGGTATGGTAGATGAAGTACTGGCATCCTGGAGCATAGAGACCGGTGATGGTATGGTAGATGAAGCACTGGCATCCTGGAGTATAGAGACCGGTGATGTTATGGTAGATGAAGTCCTAGCATCCTGGAGTATAGAGACCAGTGATGGTATGGTAGATGAAGTACTGGCATCCTGGGGTATAGAGACCAGTGATGGTATGGCAGATGAAGCACTGGCATCCTGGAGTATAGAGACCGGTGATGGTATGGTAGATGAAGTACTGGTATCCTGGAGCATAGAGACCGGTGATGGTATGGTAGATGAAGTACTGGCATCCTGGAGTATAGAGACCAGTGATGTTATGGTAGATAAGGTACTGGTATCCTGGAGCATAGAGACCGGTGATGGTATGGTAGATGAAGTACTGGTATCCTGGAGCATAGAGACCGGTGATGGTATGGTAGATGAAGTACTGGCATCCTGGGGTATAGAGACCGGTGATGGTATGGTAGATGAAGTACTGGTAACCTGGAGTATAGAGACCGGTGATGTTATGGTAGATGAAGTACTGACATCCTGGAGCATAGAGACCGGTGATGGTATGGTAGATAAAGTACTGGCATCCTGGAGCATAGAGACCGGTGATGGTATGGTAGATGAAGTACTGTCATCCTGGAGTATAGAGACCGGTGATGGTATGGTAGATGAAACACTGGCATCCTGGAGTATAGAGACCGGTGATGGTATGGTAGATGAAGTACTGGTAACCGGGAGTATAGAGACCAGTGATGGTATGGTAGATGAAGTACTAGCATCCTGGAGCATAGAGACCGGTGATGGTATGGTAGATGAAGTACTGGCATCCTGGAGCATAGAGACCGGTGATGGTATGGTAGATGAAGTACTGGCATCCTGGAGCATAGAGACCGGTGATGGTATGGTAGATGAAGCAATGGCATCCTGGAGTATAGAGACCGGTGATGTTATGGTAGATGAAGTCCTAGCATCCTGGAGTATAGAGACCAGTGATGGTACGGTAGATGAAGTACTGGCATCCTGGGGTATAGAGACCGGTGATGTTATGGTAGATGAAGTCATAGCATCCTGGAGTATAGAGACCAGTGATGGTATGGTAGATGAAGTACTGGCATCCTGGCGCATAGAGACCGGTGATGGTATGGTAGATGAAGTCCTAGCATCCTGGAGCATAGAGACCGGTGATGGTATGGTAGATGAAGTACTTGCATCCTGGAGTACAGAGACCGGTGATGGTATGGTAGATGAAGTACTGGCATCCTGGAGTATAGAGACCAGTAATGTTATGGTAGATGAAGTACTGGCATCCTGGAGTATAGAGACCGGTGATGGTATGGTAGATGAAGTACTGGCATCCTAGAGTATAGAGACCGGTGATGGTATGGTAGATGAAGTACTGGCATCCTAGAGTATAGAGACCGGTGATGGTATGGTAGATGAAGCACTGGTATCCTGGAGTACAGAGACCAGTGATGTTATGGTAGATAAAGTACTGGCATCCTGGAGTATAGAGACCGGTGATGGTATGGTAGACTAAGTACTGGCATCCTGGAGCATAGAGACCGGTGATGGTATGGTAGATGAAGTACTGGCATCCTGGAGTATAGAGACCGGTGATGGTATGGTAGATGAAGTACTGGCATCCTGGAGTACAGAGACTGGTGATGGTATGGTAGATGAAGTACTGGCATCCTGGGGTATAGAGACCGGTGATGGTATGGTAGATGAAGTACTGGCATCCTGGAGTACAGAGACCAGTGATGGTATGGTAGATGAAGTACTGGCATCCTGGAGCATAGAGACCGGTGATGGTATGGTAGATGAAGTCCTAGCATCCTGGAGTATAGAGACCGGTGATGGTATGGTAGATGAAGTACTGGCATCCTGGAGCATAGAGACCGGTGATGTTATGGTAGATGAAGTACTGGTAACCGGGAGTATAGAGACCAGTGATGGTATGGTAGATGAAGTACTGTTATCCTGGAGCATAGAGGCCGGTGATGGTATGGTAGATGAAGTACTGGCATCCTGGAGTATAGAGACCGGTGATGGTATGGTAGATGAAGTACTGACATCCTGGCGCATAGAGACCGGTGATGGTATGGTAGATGAAGCACTGGCATCCTGTAGTATAGAGTTCGGTGATGGTATAGTAGATGAAGCACTGGCATCCTGGAGCATAGAGAACGGTGATGGTATTGTAGATGAAGTATTGACATCCTGGAGCATAGAGACCGGTGATGGTATGGCAGATGAAGCACTGGCATCCTGTAGTATAGAGTTCGGTGATGGTATAGTAGATGAAGCACTGGCATCCTGGAGCATAGAGACCAGTGATGGTATGGTAGATGAAGTACTAGCATCCTGGAGTATAGAGACCGGTGATGGTATGGTAGATGAAGTACTGGAATCCTGGAGTATAGAGACCGGTGATGGTATGGTAGATGAAGTACTGGCATCCTGGAGTACAGAAACCGGTGATGGTATGGTAGATGAAGTACTGGTAACCTGGAGTATAGAGACCGGTGATGGTATGGTAGATGAAGTACTGGCATACTGGAGTATAGAGACCAGTGATGGTATGGTAGATGAAGTATTGACATCCTGGCGCATAGAGACCGGTGATGGTATGGTAGATGAAGCACTGGCATCCTGGAGTATAGAGACCGGTGATGGTATGGTAGATGAAGTACTGGTATCCTTGAGTATAGAGACCGGTGATGGTATGGTAGATGAAGTACTGGTATCCTGGAGTATAGAGACCGGTGATGGTATGGTAGATGAAGTACTGACATCCTGGAGTACAGAGACCGGTGATGGTATGGTAGATGAAGTACTGGCATCCTGGAGCATAGAGACCAGTGATGGTACGGTAGATGAAGTACTGGCATCCTGGAGCATAGAGACCGGTGATGGTATGGTAGATGAAGCACTGGCATCCTGGAGTATAGAGACCGGTGATGGTACGGTAGATGAAGTACTGGCATCCTGGAGTATAGAGACCGGTGATGGTATGGTATATGAAGTACTGGTATCCTGGAGTATAGAGACCGGTGATGGTATGGTAGATGAAGTACTGGCATCCTGGAGCATAGAGACCGGTGATGGTATGGTAGATGAAGTACTGGTATCCTGGAGCATAGAGACCGGTGATGGTATGGTAGATGAAGTACTGGCATCCTGGAGTATAGCGACCAGTGATGGTATGGAAGATGAAGTACTGGCATCCTGGAGTATAGAGACCGGTGATGGTATGGAAGATGAAGTACTGACATCCTGGAGTACAGAAACCGGTGATTGTATGGAAGATGAAGTACTGGCATCCTGGAGTATAGAGACCAGTGATGGTATGGAAGATGAAGCACTGGTATCTTGGAGTACAGAGACTGGTGATGGTATGGTAGATGAAGCAATGGCATCCTGGAGTACAGAGACCGGTGATGGTATGGTAGATGAAGTACTGTTATCCTGGAGCAAACAGACCGGTGATGGTATGGTAGATGAAGTACTGGCATCCTGAAGCATAGAGACCGGTGATGGTATGGTAGATGAAGTCCTAGCATCCTGGAGCATAGAGACCGGTGATGGTATGGTAGATGAAGTACTGGTAACCGGGAGTATAGAGACCAGTGATGGTATGGTAGATGAAGTACTGTTATCCTGGAGCATAGAGACCGGTGATGGTATGGTAGATGAAGTACTGGCATCCTGGAGTATAGAGACCGGTGATGGTATGGTAGATGAAGTACTGACATCCTGGCGCATAGAGACCGGTGATGGTATGGTAGATGAAGCACTGGCATCCTGTAGTATAGAGTTCGGTGATGGTATAGTAGATGAAGCACTGGCATCCTGGAGCATAGAGACCAGTGATGGTATGGTAGATGAAGTACTAGCATCCTGGAGTATAGAGACCGGTGATGGTATGGTAGATGAAGTACTGGAATCCAGGAGTATAGAGACCGGTGATGGTATGGTAGATGAAGTACTGGCATCCTGGAGTACAGAAACCGGTGATGGTATGGTAGATGAAGTACTGGTAACCTGGAGTATAGAGACCGGTGATGGTATGGTAGATGAAGTACTGGCATACTGGAGTATAGAGACCAGTGATGGTATGGTAGATGAAGTATTGACATCCTGGCGCATAGAGACCGGTGATGGTATGGTAGATGAAGCACTGGCATCCTGGAGTATAGAGACCGGTGATGGTATGGTAGATTAAGTACTGGTATCCTGGAGTATAGAGACCGGTGATGGTATGGTAGATGAAGTACTGGTATCCTGGAGTATAGAGACCGGTGATGGTATGGTAGATGAAGTACTGACATCCTGGAGTACAGAGACTGGTGATGGTATGGTAGATGAAGTACTGGCATCCTGGAGCATAGAGACCGGTGATGGTATGGTATATGAAGTACTGGCATCCTTGAGTATAGAGACCGGTGATGGTATGGTAGATGAAGTACTGGCATCCTGGAGCATAGAGACCGGTGATGGTATGGTAGATGAAGTACTGGTATCCTGGAGCATAGAGACCGGTGATGGTATGGTAGATGAAGTACTGGCATCCTGGAGTATAGCGACCAGTGATGGTATGGAAGATGAAGTACTGGCATCCTGGAGTATAGAGACCAGTGATGGTATGGAAGATGAAGTACTGACATCCTGGAGTACAGAAACCGGTGATGGTATGGAAGATGAAGTACTGGCATCCTGGAGTATAGAGACCAGTGATGGTATGGAAGATGAAGCACTGGTATCTTGGAGTACAGAGACTGGTGATGGTATGGTAGATGAAGCACTGGCATCCTGGAGCAAACAGACCGGTGATGGTATGGTAGATGAAGTACTGGCATCCTGGGGTATAGAGACCGGTGATGGTATGGTAGATGAAGTACTGTCATCCTGGAGTATAGAGACCGGTGATGGTATGGTAGATGAAGTACTGTCATCCTGGAGTATAGAGACCGGTGATGGTATGGTAGATGAAGTACTGGCATCCTGGGGTATAGAGACCGGTGATGGTATGGTAGATGAAGTACTGTCATCCTGGAGTATAGAGACCGGTGATGGTATGGTAGATGAAGTACTGGCATCCTGGAGTATAGAGACCGGTGATGGTATGGTAGATGAAGTACTGGCATCCTGGAGCATAGAGACCGGTGATGGTATGGTAGATGAAGTACTGGTATCCTGGAGCATAGAGACCGGTGATGGTATGGTAGATGAAGTACTGGCATCCTGGATTATAGAGACCAGTGATGGTATGGTAGATGAAGTACTGATATCCTGGAGTATAGAGATCAGTGATGGTATGGTAGATGAGGTTCTAAAATCCAGGAGTGTGAGAACCAAGAATGGTATATTAAGGATTCAGAGGTAGTGGACCCACTAAACCACTGCGAGACATAAGCAGACACCTGGAAGCATAGTCTAAGTGGCACCCGGTTTTAACCAGACCCCGCCGCAAAGCGAGTTGGACTTGCTGCGGCGAGATTACACAAGGTCACTCTACAGGCGTGACTTTGCTTGTGGTGGTGGCCAAGGCGTGGTGGCGAATGGTAAGGCAGAGATGGAGTAATAGAGTTGTGGACAGGCAGGAGGTCAGGACAGGCGGCAAAGGATCAGATATCCGTAATAAAGTGTGGACCGCAATAGCGTCGTGGACAGGCAGGAGGTCAGGACAAGCAAAGTCGGGGACGTAGTGGAATGTCAGGCATAAAGATCCGTCTGGGTTTGCAGGAAGGCTATTTATAATAACCATGGAGGACCATCCCCAATCAGCGGCACACAAGCCCTTTAAATAGTGAGAAGCTGGCGTGTGCGCGCCCTAGTAGGTGGGGACAAGCGTGTTGGACCGCGGGAGACAACACTGGAGCGCGGTCAGGCGAGTCAGGCTGCCGCGGCCAAGCAGTTGGACAAAAGGGTGCACAGGTGCACCTGCAACTCGGGACATGGGTTGCAGGAGCACCTGTGACAGTACTCCTCCCCCTTTTCTGCCTCCCCCTATTCTTGGGCTGGAGAAAACTCTGGAGAACATCACGGTCCAGGGTGTTATCTTCAGGCTCCCAGGATTTTTCTTCAGGCCCAAACCCCTTCCAGTCCTCCTTTACCTCAAAGACATTGGTGGAATCAGCCTCAGAGGAGCAGGAGGAGGCACTTGCTGGGAGAAGTGTTTCAGGATGACTGGCTTCAGAATAAAGGCATGGAAAGAATTCGGGATGTGCATGGTGGGAGGAAGACGAAGCTTCTACCCCTCAGGGTTAATGTGCTTCACACCTCAAATGGACCCAAGGAACGAGGACCAACTTTGTAGCTGGGAATCTTCAACCGGATGTACCTAGAAGACAGCCACACTTTATCACCCAGGAAGAACAGCCTGGGTTTTGGTGCAGGTGGACACCAAAAGTAGATATTGACGCATTTACTCCCAGATGGATTTGAGATCTTCAACCAATTCTTACACCCCAGGAACATCAAAAGAGACAAAGAGAGGGAGAGGTGGGCGTGGATTTCATCCATAGACAATAAAGAAGGGGAGGCCCCGGCAGATTCAGAGTCCAGAGAATTGCATGAGAATTCCTCCCAAGATAAGAGGTTAGACCAACTGTCTTGTCGAGCAGAGACATAGTGCCGTAGATAGCAGCCCAAAGTCTGGTTGATCCACTTGCCCGTTAGACTGCTGAGTAGTTGGCTGAAGGGACTCATGGTCCGTGGAGAACACCAGGATATCGTTTAGATAGACCACGACACAGGTATAAAGCAAGTCTGTGAAAATGTCATCGACAAACTCCTGGAACACGGCTGGTGCATTACAGAGTCCACACTGCATGACAAAGTACTTAACCGGTTCGCGACCGCGGTCGGGTCGCGTTGCATGGAGAGGGCTCACGGGCTGAGCCCTCTCCATAGCCGGTAAGTCTTTGCTGCATATTGCAGCAAAGGCTTACCGGTAACACCCGCGATCGGTGCTAGCGCACCGGGCGCATCTGGGCGCTGCCATCTTACCTGGGATCGCCGCTCCCCGTGACGTCATCAGGGGGCGGCGATCCGTCTCCATGGTAGCCTCGGGTCTTCAGAAGACCCGAGGCTATTTCGTTTTAACCTCTGATAGCACATTGTAATGAATGAGGAGGAAAATCCCCATATACTGCCATATTGTAGTATGGCAGTATATGATAGGATCGATCAGACAACCTAGGGAGTCTGAAAAATAATAAACATAAAAATAAAAAAAAGTTTAAAAAAAAAAATTATAATAAAAAAACCTAAAATTTAAAATCACCCCCCTTTCCCTAGAACTGACATAAATATAAATAAACAGTAAAAAACACATAAACACATAAACACATCAGGTATCGCCGTATCCGAAAATGCCCGATCTATCAGAATATGAGAACGGTTTTTCAATGCGTTTAACCCCGTAACAGAAAATAGCGCCCAAAGTCGAAAATGGCACTTTTTTGCCATTTTGAAAAATATAAAAAAAATCTATAAAAAGTGATCAAAAGGTCGTACAGTCCTAAAAATGATATAATTGAAAATATTATCAAATTTCGCAAACAATGACACCACCCACAGCTCCATACAACAAAGTATAATAAAGTTATTAGCACCAGAAGTTGGCAAAAACCAAAAAAATAATTTTTGTACAGGAGGTGCACACAGCTCTTTACTTGTAAAAATAAAAAAGTTATAGATTTTTGAAGGTGGGGAGTGAAAAATGGACATGAAAAAACAGGAAAGGGCCCGGTCCTTAACCGCTTAAAGTGCCCATCACGAGTATTTAAGGTGGTCTTCCATGCATCGCCTTCAAGAATGTGAATGAGATTATACAACCCACGTAGGTCTAATTTGGTGAAGACCTTGGCTCCGTGTATGCAGTCAAAGAGTTCCGTAATCAGAAGTAGCGGGTAGCGATTCTTCACCGTAATCTTGTTAAGGCCGCGATAGTCAATACACGGACGGAGTGAACCATCCTTCTTGGCTGCAAAGATGAATCCAGCACAAGCAGGGGAAGAGGATTTGCGAATGAACCCCTTCTGCAGATTCTCCTTTCACGTAGGCTGACATAGCCGCGGTTTCAGGTACAGACAATGAGGCACATTTGCTTACCTGTCCCGTTTACGCCACCGATCCGGAATGTCCGACGAGGATTTGGAGCTGCCGCAATTCACTATTTGGTGTGCGCCAAAAACCCAGGGCAATTCAGCGCAAAAGTGAAATATTTGGGAAACCCGACAGTAATGCGTCTGACGGACCCTTAGTACATGTGCCCCAATGGGTACACCCGACCTCTTGGAGGAGATGTGCCCGGCAGCAACTCTGGCTGAGTCTCCGCTTGCTTCTCCGAAAAGACATTGGCAAAGTCAGTATATGAAGTGGGAAGACCCACTAGTGGCTTGGGTGACACTGAAGAAGGCATAGTATCCACAGGATGGAGTCTCAGGAGACAGCGAGACTGACATTGTGGTCCCCAAGGAAGAATTTTCCAAGCCTGCCAAATGAGAATCAGTGCGTGATGCTGCAACCACGGAAGACATGAAAGCACGGAGGACGTAGACCAGGAAAGAAAGAAAGAGTGCAACGCCCTAACTTGCAGACACAGAGGTTCGGTGCGGTACCGCACCAGATCATAGAGAATCTGCCCACTGACAGACGAGACGACCAGCAGTTTTTCAAGGCAGACCACAGGAAGATGATACTGGGAGCCCAGGGTATCATCCACGAAGTTTCCTGCAGAGCCGGAATCAAGGAAGGAAGATACTTGAAACTGGCTACCTGTCCCAGAGCTAAGTAGAACAGGTACATACAGGTGTGGAGCTTTGCTCTCACCTAGGGACGCTGCTCCCAAGAACCCTAGGGCGTGCGTTTCCTGGCAACACCGGACCAGAGTCGTAGCAGGAGGTCACAACGGGAATCACACAGGCAGAATGGGAATGCTTTCTCAGAGGCATAGAGCACAAAGATACAGTGAGTTTACAGGAAGAGGCCTCCTATTTATAACAAGCAAGGATGACCAGCCCCAATCAGTGGCTTCTCGTGATTTAAAGAGCCAGCCAGCGCGCGCCGGACCAGGGGAGTCAATGCTGGAGCGCGGTCAGGGGGACATAGGGGTGCGCAGTTGCGCCGGTCATCTGGGACATGGGTCACATGTACACCCGTGACAGGTATAGTAGAAATACTGACATCCTGGGATGTAGAGACCAGTGATGGTATGGTAGAGAAAGCACTGACACCCTGGAGTGTAAACACCAGTAAAGATATGAGGTAAGAACACAGGTGGTGCTGTACCAGTCCTGGAATGTCTTATTTAGAACAAGTGGCAGACATAACTTTGTTGCTACATTGGTTCTCCACCACCACTAATTCAACCCAATGTTTCGCAGGAATGGGATCAGTGAGCTTAACATGTGACGAAGGTTTCTTGAGTAGAAGCAGTCCACCTTTTGGATTTGTTCCTTTCTAAGTTTTTGGATGTGAGGAGGCAATAACTAAACCACAGGTGTAACCTAGAGATGATGACAATAGCAACATATGTGGCTGCCAGGACCATCTGGATAACCCAATAACAATCAAGAAAAGCTTAAACATGCTGCACCTTGGCCCTCTTATCTTCTTCTCCCTCAATGACAGAGGTGTGTGACATGCTTGGACAGTCCAACTTATATAACTAAATAAACAAGTCTGTTGCATCAATTTGGGAGCAACAACCTACGCAGAAAACCCCTTACGAAATACATGTGACATATATGAACAACTCAAGACCCCTCCTTAAGAAATGCAGAGACCCTCAGACATGTACGTAAGCTTCTTCTGGAGGCTTGCACCAGACAGGATAGTCTCCACCCTGTCCCATACATCCTTCGGTCCTGTTACAATTTGTTGCTGCTCGCAGTCATTAAGTTAATCCATGTTACTCACTTTCCTGATGTGTGAAGAGGATATAACGATTGTCTGAATCGTGGCTGATTCTTGATGAAAGTTTTCTGGTTGTGTGGATACTGGATTGTTGAAATCTTCAGAGATGTATGTGATATCGTGTTGGATGAAGAGCTCCGATCAGATTAATTATTGGATATGATGGTAAGTTTGGACTTGTGGATCAGTCCTTGACTGTTTGTAGCTCAACCGTGTAGAAGGGAGCAACACTTCAAGGGTTTAAACTTATAAAACTCTGAAACCATCAAAAAAGTCTTTGCTCTCATCTGAAGAGTCCAGTCTCCGATGCAGAGCCATACAAGCAGTAGGACCAGTCCATCTGGCCCTCGGCACGCAGCAGCCCAGATCCTTGCCTCCTGCACCCCCGATGTGTGGGGGAGTCAATCGGTTCCACATTTTGTTATTCCACATTCCAGATTGATGATGTTTCCATAGAAACCTTTGCTTACCAGACGTGAATGGAAATTTTTTTCATTAGAAGCTTCTATTAACAGAAGGATCTCACCCCCCACCACCCACATTACTACCAGAGCGTCAATGACAGAAGGAGGCGACGTTCACATGCAAGCAGATGGTACCAGCATCCCTGCTCCTACATGGACCAATGTATATATCACTGCACTGTACAGTTCCCAGGAAATACTTGGACAAATCAAGACCCTTCCTGAAGAAATATATGTAACATGCAGAGACCCTCAGACATTTACATAAGAAACACAAGTAGCTTATGGGGATGACCTCCCCTCACTCTTCTGGAGGTCACTCTTCTTTCACCAGACTGGATAGTCTCCACCCTGTCCCATACATCCTTCGGCTGGTCACTTTCTTGGAGTATTAACCAGTGTATACAAGAAACATCACAAAAAATGTACCATATGGGGATGTCCTGGGAAGGTCTTCCACTTTCCCTTTTTTCCTACTTCCAACATTCTCATCAGTTAATCCATGTTATTCACTTGCAGCTTTACTCCAGAGGATAACTCCCAAACCAAATGTATGGCTTAACCCCATGAACTTATTGGAGCAGTTTTGACATCCAGTGAAACGATCCACCCATATAACAAAGTCCTCCACCATCATAACGAAGTCCTCACCACACTAATGTCCTCATCATTAGTGATGAGTGGAGCAGAACCCCACGATTCATGTCCATGACAAAAATCATGGGTTCAAGCCCCATATCCCAGATTTCAGAAGGAACTTTGGGTTAACTGGGAAAGGCTGGTTGATGAGTTTCTTAAAAACTTTTGCCTCTATAAGAGCCTCAATTACAGGGGTAAACCACTCTCTTTAGTGGGTCTAATCAGATGCAGCAGTTCTACTTAACCCTTTAAGACCTGACGATCATGTGAATGCCGGGTCTTAAGAGCCGGTTGCAGTTCCGTATTCACTTTTTCACCCTGAGATTCTAGGTGCCGGGATCCAAAGTTATTGCCCCCGCTCCAGCCTCTTAGCTGGCAGGATGAAGGGAGAGGTTTGCAGGAGGGTGCACAGAGGAACTTCTCACAACTCATAGATAAAGTAAATATTGACTTTATCTGTTGCTAAACTTTGATAAGGGATAAAGGTAACTATTGTTCAAGGTTTTAGGCCTACCCAGAACAATCTGAGAGCACAATTTTTCTCTGTCATACATTGCATGATTGTTTTTTTACAAAAATTGAGTGAGATTGAACATTCGATCCTCTTCCACTTATGCGGCTACATATTACCACCACGAGCCAGTTATATGTAACATGAAGAGCACACACACGTTACAGTTTTTCTTTCACACCATCCTCTGTTGTCTATGATTAACCCTTATGAGTGGCAGAAGGTCCCGTTATTGCGCTGCTACACCCATTACACCCATGTAAGAGTGACCTTTGTTATCTCCTCATCTCGGTCTATGAAGTTATTTATTGGAGTTACTGTTGTGTCAGGGACTTACAATAATACATCTGTGTGAAGCTCAGTGCAATTCTCTGTAGAAATTGTTTAGTGCCCCCTGTGGATTAATTGTTCGATTTGTTGCCTATTTTGGTGACTATACACATGTGGGTGTCACGGGTGTTCCCGCGGCCCATATCGCGGGCTCACCCGTGCTCCTACCCCCCCCCCGCTTGCACGCTGCTAGTGATTCTCAACGCTCCCGGCTCCTGCTCAGTCCTCTTCGGTGGTTTCCTGGGAATCTATTTAAGTCTGCCTCTCCCTGCCGGATCTTTGTGCCTCACAGCCTTAGAGAAAGCTTCCTAGCCATTATCCTGTGTGTCCCTGCTGCTTAGTCCTGTGTTACCAGAGTCCCTACGTGTTCCTATGTTACCAGTGTTACTCCATGTTGCTGTGTGCCCGTGTTCCCATCTGCCTGACCTCCCGTTGCTGACCCCAGATTGGCCTTGACCCTTCATCTCTGCCGCCTGCCCTGAGACTGTCTCCTGCAAAGGTACCTGGACCTCGGCTGCCACCGCAGGCTGGTCACATCTGTGGAAGGACCTGGTGGCACCCTGCCGCAGGAAGATCTCTGGTGAATACCAGGTGCCACTTAGACTCCGGTCCCAGGTGTCGGCTGGTACCACCTCCCGCGCTGGTCACACCCGAGGGTCCACACATCCCGAATCCTGACAGTGAGCTATGAATGAGCTGCACAGTATGAGGAGCTGTACAGATATACACATGGTAGACTCTGCCGTCTGTTTATTACTTTAATGCAGTTTTGTTACTGATGGAATATACATTTATATTCTATATGCTAATGAGCCGGAGGCGCTCTGGCTTATGTCACCTACGCGCCTCCTGGCTCTGAGAGCTGATAATTCATTCACGCCCTGTATATTATAATTGTACCTAGTCCTGCCGATATCATTCAGACTGCTGGAGACTTTCCTTGCGGAGTAGCAGGAATCGTCATGGAATCAGGAATAATTGTGAGAAGATAAATAGGATCCCAGTCACATTGGGGCTCATTTACTAAGGGTCCGAATCGCTCTTTTTCGTCTGGTTTCCCAAAAATTACCTGATTGCGGCGAATTTTCCTGGGTTTTTGGGCGCACACGATGAGATTGTGGCGCATCGGAGCCGGCATGCATGTGATGGAAATCAGGGGGCGTGGCCGTCGGAAAATAGGTTGAACTCCGGAGAACCTCGGCGGATATCAGCGCAGCAGCGACACCTGGTGGACATCGGGCGCACTACCTTAGTGAATTGCCGGAAGACACGAATCCTCAACTGAGAACGCGCCGCTGGATCGCGACAGGACCGGGTAAGTAAATGACCCCCATTGTGTCAATGCCTTGTGGTTTACTTATTGACATTTTCAAACCTTAAATTATCGGTGATGTTTCGCTCTGTCACAAAAATGCTGTAATAGTAGAAGGGCTGCAGATAGCGCAGGGCTAGCCACATATAGCTGCAGATAGCGCAGGGCTTGGCGCATATAGCAGCAGATAGCGCAGGGCTAGCCGCATATAGCTGCAGATAGCGCAGGGCTTGGCGCATATAGCAGCAGATAGCGCAGGGCTAGCCACATATAGCTGCAGATAGCGCAGGGCTTGGCGCATATAGCAGCAGATAGCGCAGGGCTAGCCACATATAGCTGCAGATAGCGCAGGGCTTGGCGCATATAGCAGCAGATAGCGCAGGGCTAGCCACATATAGCTGCAGATAGCGCAGGGCTAGCCACATATAGCTGCAGATAGCGCAGGGCTAGCCACATATAGCTGCAGATAGCGCAGGGCTTGGCGCATATAGCAGCAGATAGCGCAGGGCTAGCGAAACTTGAGTGGAGCGACTGCGCCGATTGTTGGGGTGTAAGTGTCCACTATATGGAGTGAATAAGATCCAGCGTCTAATAACCAGGATTTCCAGAAAGGTCCGGCATGGAAAGGGTTCATGTGCAGTTTAGACCGGTGTTTAACCCCTTCCCGGGAACTGCCTTTTTTCGATTTTCCATTCTCCTTTTTTAAAAATGCATAACGTTTAGATTTTTGCTGTATGAGGTGTTGTTTTCCTGGTAACGCACCGTCTCCTGGGAAGCAGGAAACACACCACTTTCTTGTGGGCTCGGACTTCATGGCTCTCGCTGTACCTTTCATATGACTCCTCCCCTTCATTCTTTGGAACGATGAGATTATGGGGATATCAAATGTATACAGGATTTAAGAAATTAAAACCTTTTGTAAAAATAAAGTGTTTTTAGATTAATTTTATGTATATAGCGCACACAGATTCCGCAGCGCTGCACACAACTTGCCGAATCTGTCCCTGTCCCCATGGGGCTCTCAGTCTAATCACCTACCTGCATGTGGGGGGTGCGGGAGGAGCCGGAGGTCCGTGTTGCCCTATTCTGAGGCTGATTACCTTCTCATACTGGCTGCTCGGAGCTGTCATATCAGTCCCAGTCCCCATGGGGCTCTCAGTCTAATCACCTACCTGCATGTGGGGGGTGCGGGAGGAGCCGGAGGTCCGTGTTGCCCTATTCTGAGGCTGATTACCTTCTCATACTGGCTGCTCGGAGCTGTCATATCAGTCCCAGTCCCCATGGGGCTCACAGTCTAATCACCTACCTGCATGTGGGGGGTGCGGGGGGAGCCGGAGGTCCGTGTTGCCCTATTCTGAGGCTGATTACTTTCTCATACTGGCTGCTCGGAGCTGTCATATCAGTCCCAGTCCCCATGGGGCTCACAGTCTAATCACCTACCTGCATGTAGGGGGTGCGGGGGGAGCCGGAGGTCCGTGTTGCCCTATTCTGAGGCTGATTACTTTCTCATACTGGCTGCTCGGAGCTGTCATATCAGTCCCAGTCCCCATGGGGCTCACAGTCTAATCACCTACCTGTATGTGGGGGGTGCGGGAGGAGCCGGAGGTCCGTGTTGCCCTATTCTGAGGCTGATTACTTTCTCATACTGGCTGCTCGGAGCTGTCATATCAGTCCCAGTCCCCATGGGGCTCACAGTCTAATCACCTACCTGTATGTGGGGGGTGCGGGAGGAGCCGGAGGTCCGTGTTGCCCTATTCTGAGGCTGATTACTTTCTCATACTGGCTGCTCGGAGCTGTCATATCAGTCCCAGTCCCCATGGGGCTCACAGTCTAATCACCTACCTGTATGTGGGGGGTGCGGGAGGAGCCGGAGGTCCGTGTTGCCCTATTCTGAGGCTGATTACCTTCTCATACTGGCTGCTCGGAGCTGTCATATCAGTCCCAGTCCCCATGGGGCTCTCAGTCTAATCACCTACCTGCATGTAGGGGGTGCGGGAGGAGCCGGAGGTCCGTGTTGCCCTATTCTGAGGCTGATTACTTTCTCATACTGGCTGCTCGGAGCTGTCATATCAGTCCCAGTCCCCATGGGGCTCACAGTCTAATCACCTACCTGCATGTGGGGGGTGCGGGAGGAGCCGGGGGTCCGTGTTGCCCTATTCTGAGGCTGATTACTTTCTCATACTGGCTGCTCAGAGCTGTCATATCAGTCCCAGTCCCCATGGGGCTCACAGTCTAATCACCTACCTGTATGTGGGGGGTGCGGGAGGAGCCGGAGGTCCGTGTTGCCCTATTCTGAGGCTGATTACCTTCTCATACTGGCTGCTCGGAGCTGTCATATCAGTCCCTGTCCCCATGGGGCTCACAGTCTAATCACCTACCTGCATGCATGGGGTGCGGGGGGAGCTGGAGGTCCGTGTTGCCCTATTCTGAGGCTGATTACCTTCTCATACTGGCTGCTCGGAGCTGTCATATCAGTCCCAGTCCCCATGGGGCTCACAGTCTAATCACCTACCTGTATGTGGGGGGTGCGGGGGGAGCCGGAGGTCCGTGTTGCCCTATTCTGAGGCTGATTACCTTCTCATACTGGCTGCTCGGAGCTGTCATATCAGTCCCAGTCCCCATGGGGCTCACAGTCTAATCACCTACCTGCATGTGGGGGGTGCGGGAGGAGCCAGAGGTCCGTGTTGCCCTATTCTGAGGCTGATACTTGGTGCTCGGAGCTGTGAGGGGTCGTGTTTTGCAGGACATGGTGACGTTTTCATTGCTTCCTTTATTGGGACTGTACAACATTTTGATCACTTTTGGAAGTAGCGTTTCAGACATTTGGCGCTTTTTTTCCTATCCGGGATTCTCTGCGGGAATAACCACTTTTACATACAGACAGACCGGACTTACGGGATGCAGCGCTACATAAGGTTTATGATTTGTGTTACACATTTTATCCAGGGCTCCCACTACCCTTCCTCACGTGTCTCCAGATTATACGAGTCTTTGTCCCCTGCTCCTGGTCATAAGCTGCGCTCACTCACACTCTATTGCGCATGCGCAGCCCTGTATATAGAGAGCAGAACTGAGGGCGTGAGATGGTGATAGCATACTGAGATGCTATAGGTTAGCTTGAATATACTTTAGCACCTCCCCCTTTCTTTCCCCAAATATTGTTGTTGAACTCTGAGTATTGTTTCTTCTAAAAAGCCGTGTTCTCAGACAATCACCCCACACGAGACGGCGTCCGGAGAGAAATATGGGATCTCTCACAATCTGTATGGCTTATTCCTTTTTATATCAGTTCTAGTGGACTCCCGGGGGTACTTTAACCCTAGGGGGTCTGATCACTTGTACACTACAGTAATGCAGTATATAGTAATTATAGTGGATCTGTAAAGGAGCCTGCGTTACGGTCCTGGTTGTCATAGTAACTGGCCGATGCCCCCCGATTGTGGGCGGCACATAAGGGGGTAACACCAGCACTGGGTGCAGCGGCATCCTGAGGGGCTCCATGCGTCGTCACCTGTTATTACCGTGTGATGAGCGGGAGACGTATCCAGCGCACAGCGAGGCCCAGGAGCGCAGGACGGACGCTGCAGTCTCAGGCCGCGTTCACACAGTCAGAGGCTTCCCTCCTGATCCGGTGACTGCGTCTATAATGCACCGTGTGATGAGCGGGAGACGTATCCAGCGCACAGCGAGGCCCAGGAGCGTGTGCAGGACGGACGCTGCAGTCTCAAGCCGCGTTCACACAGTCAGAGGCTTCGCTCGTGATCCGGTGACTCTGCGTCTATAATACACCGTGTGATGAGCGGGAGACGTATCCAGCGCACAGCGAGGCCCAGGAGCGTGTGCAGGACGGACGCTGCAGTCTCAGGCCGCGTTCACACAGTCAGAGGCTTCGCTCGTGATCCGGTGACTCTGCGTCTATAATACACCGTGTGATGAGCGGGAGACGTATCCAGCGCACAGCGAGGCCCAGGAGCGCAGGACGGACGCTGCAGTCTCAGGCCGCGTTCACACAGTCAGAGGCTTCCCTCCTGATCCGGTGACTGCGTCTATAATACACCGTGTGATGAGCGGGAGACGTATCCACAGCGAGACCCAGGAGCATGTGCAGGACGGACGCTGCAGTCTCAGGCCGCGTTCACACAGTCAGAGGCTTCCCTCCTGATCCGGTGACTGCGTCTATAATACACCGTGTGATGAGCGGGAGACGTATCCAGCGCACAGCGAGGCCCAGGAGCGTGTGCAGGACGGACGCTGCAGTCTCAGGCCGCGTTCACACAGCGGCTTCCCTCCTGATCCGGTGACTGCGTCTATAATACACCGTGTGATGAGCGGGAGACGTATCCAGCGCACAGCGAGGCCCAGGAGCGTGTGCAGGACGGACGCTGCAGTCTCAGGCCGCGTTCACACAGTCAGAGGCTTCGCTCCTGATCCGGTGACTGCGTCTATAATGCACCATGTGATGAGCGGGAGACATATCCAGCGCACAGCGAGGCCCAGGAGCGTGTGCAGGACGGACGCTGCAGTCTCAGGCCGCGTTCACACAGTCAGAGGCTTCGCTCGTGATCCGGTGACTCTGCGTCTATAATACACCGTGTGATGAGCGGGAGACGTATCCAGCGCACAGCGAGACCCAGGAGCGCAGGACGGACGCTGCAGTCTCAGGCCGCGTTCACACAGTCAGAGGCTTCCCTCCTGATCCGGTGACTGCGTCTATAATACACCGTGTGATGAGCGGGAGACGTATCCACAGCGAGACCCAGGAGCATGTGCAGGACGGACGCTGCAGTCTCAGGCCGCGTTCACACAGTCAGAGGCTTCCCTCCTGATCCGGTGACTGCGTCTATAATACACCGTGTGATGAGCGGGAGACGTATCCAGCGCACAGCGAGGCCCAGGAGCGTGTGCAGGACGGACGCTGCAGTCTCAGGCCGCGTTCACACAGAGGCTTCCCTCCTGATCCGGTGACTGCGTCTATAATGCACCGTGTGATGAGCGGGAGACGTATCCAGTGCACAGCGAGGCCCAGGAGCGTGTGCAGGACGGACGCTGCAGTCTCAGGCCGCGTTCACACAGTCAGAGGCTTCGCTCGTGATCCGGTGACTCTGCGTCTATAATACACCGTGTGATGAGCGGGAGACGTATCCAGCGCACAGCGAGACCCAGGAGCGCAGGACAAACGCTGCAGTCTCAGGCCGCGTTCACACAGTCAGAGGCTTCCCTCCTGATCCGGTGACTGCGTCTATAATACACCGTGTGATAAGCGGGAGACGTATCCACAGCGAGACCCAGGAGCATGTGCAGGACGGACGCTGCAGTCTCAGGCCGCGTTCACACAGTCAGAGGCTTCCCTCCTGATCCGGTGACTGCTTCTATAATACACCGTGTGATGAGCGGGAGACGTATCCAGCGCACAGCGAGGCCCAGGAGCGTGTGCAGGACGGACGCTGCAGTCTCAGGCCGCGTTCACACAGAGGCTTCCCTCCTGATCCGGTGACTGCGTCTATAATGCACCGTGTGATGAGCGGGAGACGTATCCAGTGCACAGCGAGGCCCAGGAGCGTGTGCAGGACGGACGCTGCAGTCTCAGGCCGCGTTCACACAGTCAGAGGCTTCCCTCCTGATCCGGTGACTGCGTCTATAATACACCGTGTGATGAGCGGGAGACGTATCCAGCGCACAGCGAGGCCCAGGAGCGTGTGCAGGACGGGCGCTGCAGTCTCAGGCCGCGTTCACACAGTCAGAGGCTTCCCTCCTGATCCGGTGACTGCGTCTATAATACAAGGTGTGATGAGTGGGAAACGTATCCAGCGCACAGCGAGGCCCAGGAGCGTGTGCAGGACGGACGCTGCAGTCTCAGGCCGCGTTCACACAGTCAGAGGCTTCCCTCCTGATCCGGTGACTGCGTCTATAATGCACCGTGTGATGAGCGGGAGACGTATCCAGCGCACAGCGAGGCCCAGGAGCGTGTGCAGGACGGATGCTGCAGTCTCAGGCCGCGTTCACACAGTCAGAGGCTTCCCTCCTGATCCGGTGACTGCGTCTATAATACACCGTGTGATGAGCGGGAGACGTATCCAGCGCACAGCGAGGCCCAGGAGCGTGTGCAGGACGGACGCTGCAGTCTCAGGCCGCGTTCGCACAGTCAGAGGCTTCGCTCGTGATCCGGTGACTGCGTCTATAATACACCGTGTGATGAGCGGGAGACGTATCCAGCGCACAGCGAGGCCCAGGAGCGTGTGCAGGACGGACGCTGCAGTCTCAGGCCGCCTTCACACAGTCAGAGGCTTCCCTCCTGATCCGGTGACTCTGCGTCTATAATGCACCGTGTGATGAGCGGGAGACGTATCCACAGCGAGGCCCAGGAGCGTGTGCAGGACGGACGCTGCAGTCTCAGGCCGCGTTCACACAGTCAGAGGCTTCCCTCCTGATCCGGTGACTGCGTCTATAATACACCGTGTGATGAGCGGGAGACGTATCCACAGCGAGGCCCAGGAGCGCAGGACGGACGCTGCAGTCTCAGGCCGCGTTCACACAGTCAGAGGCTTCCCTCCTGATCCGGTGACTGCGTCTATAATACACCGTGTGATGAGCGGGAGACGTATCCAGCGCACAGCGAGGCCCAGGAGCGTGTGCAGGACGGACGCTGCAGTCTCAGGCCGCGTTCCCACAGTCAGAGGCTTCCCTCCTGATCCAGTGACTCTGCGTCTATAATACACGGTGTGATGAGCGGGAGACGTATCCAGCGCACAGCGAGGCCCAGGAGCGTGTGCAGGACGGATGCTGCAGTCTCAGGCCGCGTTCACACAGTCAGAGGCTTCCCTCCTGATCCGGTGACTGCGTCTATAATACACCGTGTGATGAGCGGGAGACGTATCCAGCGCACAGCGAGGCCCAGGAGCGTGTGCAGGACGGACGCTGCAGTCTCAGGCCGCGTTCACACAGTCAGAGGCTTCCCTCCTGATCCGGTGACTGCGTCTATAATGCACCATGTGATGAGCGGGAGACGTATCCAGCGCACAGCGAGGCCCAGGAGCGTGTGCAGGACGGACGCTGCAGTCTCAGGCCGCGTTCACAGAGTCAGAGGCTTCCCTCCTGATCCGGTGACTGCGTCTATAATACACCGTGTGATGAGCGGGAGACGTATCCAGCGCACAGCGAGGCCCAGGAGCGTGTGCAGGACGGACGCTGCAGTCTCAGGCCGCGTTCACACAGTCAGAGGCTTCCCTCCTGATCCTGTGACTGCGTCTATAATGCACCGTGTGATGAGCGGGAGACGTATCCACAGCGAGGCCCAGGACGGACGCTGCAGTCTCAGGCCGCGTTCACACAGTCAGAGGCTTCGCTCGTGATCCGGTGACTGCGTCTATAATACACCGTGTGATGAGCGGGAGACGTATCCAGCGCACAGCGAGACCCAGGAGCGTGTGCAGGACGGACGCTGCAGTCTCAGGCCGCGTTCACACAGTCAGAGGCTTCCCTCCTGATCCGGTGACTGCGTCTATAATACACCGTGTGATGAGCGGGAGACGTATCCACAGCGAGGCCCAGGAGCGTGTGCAGGACGGACGCTGCAGTCTAAGGCCGCGTTCACACAGTCAGAGGCTTCCCTCCTGATCGGGTGACTGCGTCTATAATGCACCGTGTGATGAGCGGGAGACGTATCCAGCGCACAGCGAGACCCAGGAGCGTGTGCAGGACGGACGCTGTAGTCTCAGGCCGCGTTCACACAGTCAGAGGCTTCCCTCCTGATCCGGTGACTGCGTCTATAATACACCATGTGATGAGCGGGAGACGTATCCAGCGCACAGCGAGGCCCAGGAGCGTGTGCAGGACGGACGCTGCAGTCTCAGGCCGCGTTCACACAGTCAGAGGCTTCCCTCCTGATCCGGTGACTGCGTCTATAATGCACCGTGTGATGAGCGGGAGACGTATCCAGCGCACAGCGAGGCCCAGGAGCGTGTGCAGGACGGTCGCTGCAGTCTCAGGCCGCGTTCACACAGTCAGAGGCTTCCCTCCTGATCCGGTGACTGCGTCTATAATACACCGTGTGATGAGCGGGAGACGTATCCAGCGCACAGCGAGGCCCAGGAGCGTGTGCAGGACGGACGCTGCAGTCTCAGGCCGCGTTCACACAGTCAGAGGCTTCCCTCCTGATCCGGTGACTCTGCGTCTATAATACACCGTGTGATGAGCGGGAGACGTATCCAGCGCACAGCGAGGCCCAGGAGCGTGTGCAGGACGGACGCTGCAGTCTCAGGCCGCGTTCACACAGTCAGAGGCTTCCCTCCTGATCCGGTGACTGCGTCTATAATACACCGTGTGATGAGCGGGAGACGTATCCAGCGCACAGCGAGGCCCAGGAGCGTGAGCAGGACGGACGCTGCAGTCTCAGGCCGCGTTCACACAGTCAGAGGCTTCCCTCCTGATCCGGTGACTCTGCGTCTATAATGCACCGTGTGATGAGCGGGAGACGTATCCAGCGCACAGCGAGGCCCAGGAGCGTGTGCAGGACGGACGCTGCAGTCTCAGGCCGCGTTCACACAGTCAGAGGCTTCCCTCCTGATCCGGTGACTGCGTCTATAATACACCGTGTGATGAGCGGGAGACGTATCCACAGCGAGGCCCAGGAGCGTGTGCAGGACGGACGCTGCAGTCTAAGGCCGCGTTCACACAGTCAGAGGCTTCCCTCCTGATCCGGTGACTGCGTCTATAATGCACCGTGTGATGAGCGGGAGACGTATCCACAGCGAGGCCCAGGAGCGTGTGCAGGACGGACGCTGCAGTCTCAGGCCGCGTTCACACAGTCAGAGGCTTCCCTCCTGATCCGGTGACTGCGTCTATAATACACCGTGTGATGAGCGGGAGACGTATCCACAGCGAGGCCCAGGAGCGTGTGCAGGACGGACGCTGCAGTCTAAGGCCGCGTTCACACAGTCAGAGGCTTCCCTCCTGATCCGGTGACTCTGCGTCTATAATGCACCGTGTGATGAGCGGGAGACGTATCCAGCGCACAGCGAGGCCCAGGAGCGTGTGCAGGACGGACGCTGCAGTCTCAGGCCGCGTTCACACAGTCAGAGGCTTCCCTCCTGATCCGGTGACTGCGTCTATAATGCACCGTGTGATGAGCGGGAGACGTATCCAGCGCACAGCGAGACCCAGGAGCGCAGGACGGACGCTGCAGTCTCAGGCCGCGTTCACACAGTCAGAGGCTTCCCTCCTGATCCGGTGACTGCGTCTATAATACACCGTGTGATGAGCGGGAGACGTATCCACAGCGAGGCCCAGGAGCGTGTGCAGGACGGACGCTGCAGTCTCAGGCCGCGTTCACACAGTCAGAGGCTTCCCTCCTGATCCGGTGACTGCGTCTATAATACACCGTGTGATGAGCGGGAGACGTATCCACAGCGAGGCCCAGGAGCGTGTGCAGGACGGACGCTGCAGTCTCAGGCCGCGTTCACACAGTCAGAGGCTTCCCTCCTGATCCGGTGACTCTGCGTCTATAATGCACCGTGTGATGAGCGGGAGACGTATCCAGCGCACAGCGAGGCCCAGGAGCGTGTGCAGGACGGACGCTGCAGTCTCAGGCCGCGTTCACACAGTCAGAGGCTTCCCTCCTGATCCGGTGACTGCGTCTATAATACACCGTGTGATGAGCGGGAGACGTATCCAGCGCACAGCGAGGCCCAGGAGCGTGTGCAGGACGGACGCTGCAGTCTCAGGCCGCGTTCACACAGTCAGAGGCTTCCCTCCTGATCCGGTGACTGCGTCTATAATGCACCGTGTGATGAGCGGGAGACGTATCCACAGCGAGGCCCAGGAGCGTGTGCAGGACGGACGCTGCAGTCTCAGGCCGCGTTCACACAGTCAGAGGCTTCCCTCCTGATCCGGTGACTGCGTCTATAATGCACTGTGTGATGAGCGGGAGACGTATCCACAGCGAGGCCCAGGAGCGTGTGCTGGACGGACGCTGCAGTCTCAGGCCGCGTTCACACAGTCAGAGGCTTCCCTCCTGATCCGGTGACTGCGTCTATAATACACCGTGGGATGAGCGGGAGACGTATCCAGCGCACAGCGAGACCCAGGAGCGTGTGCAGGACGGACGCTGCAGTCTCAGGCCGCGTTCACACAGTCAGAGGCTTCCCTCCTGATCCGGTGACTGCGTCTATAATGCACCGTGTGATGAGCGGGAGACGTATCCACAGCGAGGCCCAGGAGCGTGTGCAGGACGGACGCTGCAGTCTCAGGCCACGTTCACACAGTCAGAGGCTTCCCTCCTGATCCGGTGACTGCATCTATAATGCACCGTGTGATGAGCGGGAGACGTATCCAGCGCACAGCGAGGCCCAGGAGCGTGCGCAGGACGGACGCTGCAGTCTCAGGCCGCGTTCACACAGTCAGAGGCTTCCCTCCTGATCCGGTGACTGCGTCTATAATGCACCGTGTGATGAGCGGGAGACGTATCCAGCGCACAGCGAGACCCAGGAGCGCAGGACGGACGCTGCAGTCTCAGGCCGCGTTCACACAGTCAGAGGCTTCCCTCCTGATCCGGTGACTGCGTCTATAATACACCGTGTGATGAGCGGGAGACGTATCCAGCGCACAGCGAGGCCCAGGAGCGTGTGCAGGATGGACGCTGCAGTCTCAGGCCGCGTTCACACAGTCAGAGGCTTCCCTCCTGATCCGGTGACTGCGTCTATAATGCACCGTGTGATGAGCGGGAGACGTATCCACAGCGAGGCCCAGGAGCGTGTGCAGGACGGACGCTGCAGTCTCAGGCCGCGTTCACACAGTCAGAGGCTTCCCTCCTGATCCGGTGACTGCGTCTATAATGCACCGTGTGATGAGCGGGAGACGTATCCAGCGCACAGCGAGGCCCAGGAGCGTGAGCAGGACGGACGCTGCAGTCTCAGGCCGCGTTCACACAGTCAGAGGCTTCCCTCCTGATCCGGTGACTGCGTCTATAATGCACCGTGTGATGAGCGGGAGACGTATCCACAGCGAGGCCCAGGAGCGTGTGCAGGACGGACGCTGCAGTCTCAGGCCACGTTCACACAGTCAGAGGCTTCCCTCCTGATCCGGTGACTGCATCTATAATGCACCGTGTGATGAGCGGGAGACGTATCCAGCGCACAGCGAGGCCCAGGAGCGTGCGCAGGACGGACGCTGCAGTCTCAGGCCGCGTTCACACAGTCAGAGGCTTCCCTCCTGATCCGGTGACTGCGTCTATAATGCACCGTGTGATGAGCGGGAGACGTATCCAGCGCACAGCGAGGCCCAGGAGCGTGTGCAGGACGGACGCTGCAGTCTCAGGCCGCGTTCACAGTCAGAGGCTTCCCTCCTGATCCGGTGACTGCATCTATAATGCACCGTGTGATGAGCGGGAGACGTATCCAGCGCACAGCGAGGCCCAGGAGCGTGCGCAGGACGGACGCTGCAGTCTCAGGCCGCGTTCACACAGTCAGAGGCTTCCCTCCTGATCCGGTGACTGCGTCTATAATACACCGTGTGATGAGCGGGAGACGTATCCAGCGCACAGCGAGGCCCAGGAGCGTGTGCAGGACGGATGCTGCAGTCTCAGGCCGCGTTCACACAGTCAGAGGCTTCGCTCCTGATCCGGTGACTGCGTCTATAATGCACCATGTGATGAGCGGGAGACGTATCCAGCGCACAGCGAGGCCCAGGAGCGTGTGCAGGATGGACGCTGCAGTCTCAGGCCGCGTTCACACAGTCAGAGGCTTCCCTCCTGATCCGGTGACTGCGTCTATAATACACCGTGTGATGAGCGGGAGACGTTTCCAGCGCACAGCGAGGCCCAGGAGCGTGTGCAGGACGGACGCTGCAGTCTCAGGCCGCGTTCACACAGTCAGAGGCTTCCCTCCTGATCCGGTGACTGCGTCTATAATGCACCGTGTGATGAGCAGGAGACGTATCCGGCGCACAGCGAGGCCCAGGAGCGTGTGCAGGACGGACGCTGCAGTCTCAGGCCGCGTTCACACAGTCAGAGGCTTCCCTCCTGATCCGGTGACTGCGTCTATAATGCACCGTGTGATGAGCGGGAGACGTATCCAGCGCACAGCGAGGCCCAGGAGCGTGTGCAGGACGGACGCTGCAGTCTCAGGCCGCGTTCACACAGTCAGAGGCTTCCCTCCTGATCCGGTGACTGTGTCTATAATACACCGTGTGATGAGCGGGAGACGTATCCACAGCGAGGCCCAGGAGCGTGTGCAGGACGGACGCTGCAGTCTCAGGCCGCGTTCACACAGTCAGAGGCTTCCCTCCTGATCCGGTGACTGCGTCTATAATGCACCGTGTGATGAGCGGGAGACGTATCCAGTGCACAGCGAGGCCCAGGAGCGTGTGCAGGACGGACGCTGCAGTCTCAGGCCGCGTTCACACAGTCAGAGGCTTCCCTCCTGATCCGGTGACTGTGTCTATAATACACCGTGTGATGAGCGGGAGACGTATCCACAGCGAGGCCCAGGAGCGTGTGCAGGACGGACGCTGCAGTCTCAGGCCGCGTTCACACAGTCAGAGGCTTCCCTCCTGATCCGGTGACTGCGTCTATAATGCACCGTGTGATGAGCGGGAGACGTATCCAGTGCACAGCGAGGCCCAGGAGCGTGTGC
Source organism: Engystomops pustulosus (assembly GCF_040894005.1). Classification (NCBI taxonomy): domain Eukaryota; kingdom Metazoa; phylum Chordata; class Amphibia; order Anura; family Leptodactylidae; genus Engystomops; species Engystomops pustulosus. The sequence continues at coordinate 2,262,703 of NC_092414.1, read as the reverse complement.
AGGACGGACGCTGCAGTCTCAGGCCGCGTTCACAGTCAGAGGCTTCGCTCCTGATCCGGTGACTGCGTCTATAATACACCGTGTGATGAGCGGGAGACGTATCCAGCGCACAGCGAGGCCCAGGAGCGTGTGCAGGACGGACGCTGCAGTCTCAGGCCGCGTTCACAGTCAGAGGCTTCGCTCCTGATCCGGTGACTGCGTCTATAATACACCGTGTGATGAGCGGGAGACGTATCCAGCGCACAGCGAGACCCAGGAGCGTGTGCAGGACGGACGCTGCAGTCTCAGGCCGCGTTCACACAGTCAGAGGCTTCCCTCCTGATCCGGTGACTGCGTCTATAATGCACCGTGTGATGAGCGGGAGACGTATCCAGCGCACAGCGAGGCCCAGGAGCATGTGCAGGACGGGCGCTGCAGTCTCAGGCCGCGTTCACACAGTCAGAGGCTTCCCTCCTGATCCGGTGACTGCGTCTATAATACACCGTGTGATGAGCGGGAGACGTATCCAGCGCACAGCGAGGCCCAGGAGCGTGTGCAGGACGGACGCTGCAGTCTCAGGCCGCGTTCACACAGTCAGAGGCTTCCCTCCTGATCCGGTGACTGCGTCTATAATACACCGTGTGATGAGCGGGAGACGTATCCAGCGCACAGCGAGGCCCAGGAGCGTGTGCAGGACGGACGCTGCAGTCTCAGGCCGCGTTCACACAGTCAGAGGCTTCCCTCCTGATCCGGTGACTGCGTCTATAATACACCGTGTGATGAGCGGGAGACGTATCCAGTGCACAGCGAGGCCCAGGAGCGTGTGCAGGACGGACGCTGCAGTCTCAGGCCGCGTTCACACAGTCAGAGGCTTCCCTCCTGATCCGGTGACTGCGTCTATAATGCACCGTGTGATGAGCGGGAGACGTATCCAGCGCACAGCGAGGCCCAGGAGCGTGTGCAGGACGGACGCTGCAGTCTCAGGCCGCGTTCACACAGTCAGAGGCTTCCCTCCTGATCCGGTGACTGCGTCTATAATACACCGTGTGATGAGCGGGAGACGTATCCAGCGCACAGCGAGGCCCAGGAGCGTGAGCAGGACGGACGCTGCAGTCTCAGGCCGCGTTCACACAGTCAGAGGCTTCCCTCCTGATCCGGTGACTGCGTCTATAATACACCGTGTGATGAGCGGGAGACGTATCCAGCGCACAGCGAGGCCCAGGAGCGTGTGCAGGACGGACGCTGCAGTCTCAGGCCGCGTTCACACAGTCAGAGGCTTCCCTCCTGATCCGGTGACTGTGTCTATAATACACGGTGTGATGAGCGGGAGACGTATCCAGCGCACAGCGAGGCCCAGGAGCGTGTGCAGGACGGACGCTGCAGTCTCAGGCCGCGTTCACACAGTCAGAGGCTTCCCTCCTGATCCGGTGACTGCGTCTATAATACAGCGTGTGATGAGCGGGAGACGTATCCAGCGCACAGCGAGGCCCAGGAGCGTGTGCAGGACGGACGCTGCAGTCTCAGGCCGCGTTCACACAGTCAGAGGCTTCCCTCCTGATCCGGTGACTGCGTCTATAATGCACCGTGTGATGAGCGGGAGACGTATCCAGCGCACAGCGAGGCCCAGGAGCGTGTGCAGGACGGACGCTGCAGTCTCAGGCCGCGTTCACACAGTCAGAGGCGTCGCTCCTGATCCGGTGACTGCGTCTATAATGCACCGTGTGATGAGCGGGAGACGTATCCACAGCGAGGCCCAGGAGCGTGTGCAGGACGGACGCTGCAGTCTCAGGCCGCGTTCACACAGTCAGAGGCTTCCCTCCTGATCCGGTGACTGTGTCTATAATGCACCGTGTGATGAGTGGGAGACGTATCCAGCGCACAGCGAGGCCCAGGAGTGTGCGCAGGACGGACGCTGCAGTCTCAGGCCGCGTTCACACAGTCAGAGGCGTCGCTCCTGATCCGGTGACTGCGTCTATAATGCACCGTGTGATGAGCGGGAGACGTATCCACAGCGAGGCCCAGGAGCGTGTGCAGGACGGACGCTGCAGTCTCAGGCCACGTTCACACAGTCAGAGGCGTCGCTCCTGATCCGGTGACTGCGTCTATAATGCACCGTGTGATGAGCGGGAGACGTATCCAGCGCACAGCGAGGCCCAGGAGCGTGTGCAGGACGGACGCTGCAGTCTCAGGCCGCGTTCACACAGTCAGAGGCTTCGCTCCTGATCCGGTGACTGCGTCTATAATACACCGTGTGATGAGCGGGAGACGTATCCAGCGCACAGCGAGGCCCAGGAGCGTGTGCAGGACGGACGCTGCAGTCTCAGGCCGCGTTCACACAGTCAGAGGCTTCCCTCCTGATCCGGTGACTCTGCGTCTATAATACACCGTGTGATGAGCGGGAGACGTATCCAGCGCACAGCGAGGCCCAGGAGCGTGTGCAGGACGGACGCTGCAGTCTCAGGCCACGTTCACACAGTCAGAGGCTTCCCTCCTGATCCGGTGACTGTGTCTATAATACACGGTGTGATGAGCGGGAGACGTATCCAGCGCACAGCGAGGCCCAGGAGCGTGTGCAGGACGGATGCTGCAGTCTCAGGCCGCGTTCACACAGTCAGAGGCTTCCCTCCTGATCCGGTGACTGCGTCTATAATGCACCGTGTGAACACAGCCCGAGGCAGCGCACACTCACACTTTCTCGTGCAGTTTTTGATGTCCACACCAGGAGTGGAGGGAATAAAGCTGTTGGCTTCAAAAACTGCATCTGAAACCACACCCGTGTGAACGCAGTCCGAATGCTCACGCTGTGCGTTCTGCACCACAGGCGTTTTTACTCAGTGATATTACTGGCAGGATGACGGCCGCATCTACCTGCTGGGACTTGTAGTTCTCCACACACAGGACGCGGGATGCCGCCTTCTTGTTTCCCGCCTCCGTGACGTCACGTGTGGGCGGAGGCCTGGCAGACCGCACACTTCCGCCCTCACCAGGCCCGCACTGCGGCGTCACTTCCGGTGCGCACTTTCCGGCGGTGTGCGGCAGCTGTTGTGTGGCGACCATGGCGATGCGGCAGACCCCGCTGACCTGCTCCGGGCACACCCGGCCTGTGGTGGACCTGGCCTTCTCCCGCATCACCCCCTACGGATACTTCCTCATCAGCGCCTGCAAAGGTGAGGACCCCTGGAGCCCACCGCCAGGGGGCGCCGCACACGTGTATGTCTGAGACCCCCCAGTACAGGACAACACTTGTATACCGTGTATACTGCCCGCTGCCGGGGACCCCCCCCCATATATATACTGCCCGCTGCTGTGGACCCCCATGTATACTGCCCCCTGGGGCCAGAGACCCCCCATATATATACTGCCCCCTGGGGCCAGAGACCCCCCATATATATACTGCCCCCTGGGGCCAGAGACCCCCCATATATATACTGCCCCCTGGGGCCAGAGACCCCCCATATATATACTGCCCCCTGGGGCCAGAGACCCCCCATATATATACTGCCCCCTGGGGCCAGAGACCCCCCATATATATACTGCCCCCTGGGGCCAGAGACCCCCCATATATATACTGCCCCCTGGGGCCAGAGACCCCCCATATATATACTGCCCCCTGGGGCCAGAGACCCCCCATATATATACTGCCCCCTGGGGCCAGAGACCCCCCATATATATACTGCCCCCTGGGGCCAGAGACCCCCCATATATATACTGCCCCCTGGGGCCAGAGACCCCCCATATATATATACTGCCCCCTGGGGCCAGAGACCCCCCCCCCCCATATATATACTGCCCCGTGTATACTGCCCGCTGCTGGGGACCACCGATATATATACTGCAAGGCGGCCAGAGACTTCCCATATATATACTGTCCTGTGTATACTGCCCGCTGCCGGGGACCCCCCCATATATACACTGCCCCGGGGCCAGAGACCTCCCATATATATACTGTCCTGTGTATACTGCCCGCTGCCGGGGACCCCCCATGTATAGTGCCCCCTGGCCAGAGACCCCCCATATATATACTGTCCTGTGTATACTGCCCGCTGCCGGGGACCCCCCCCATATATACACTGCCCCGGGGCCAGAGACCTCCCATATATATACTGTCCTGTGTATACTGCCCGCTGCCGGGGACCCCCCATGTATAGTGCCCCCTGGCCAGAGACCCCCCATATAGATACTGCCCTGGGGCCATAGACCCCCCCCCCCCACATATATATACTGCCCCGTGTATACTGCCCGCTGCCGGGGACCCCCATGTATAGTGCCCCCCGGCCAGAGACCCCCCATATAGATACTGCCCTGGGGCCAGAGACCCCCCCCCCCCCCATATATATACTGCCCCATGTATACTGCCCGCTGCTGGGGACCACCGATATGTATACTGCAAGGCGGCCAGAGACCCCCCATATATACTTCCCTGTGTATACTGCCCGCTGCCGGAGACCCCCCATATATATACTGCCCTGGGGCCAGAGACCCCCCCCCCCCCATATATATACTGCCCGCTGCTGGAGACCACCGATATATATACTGCAAGGCGGCCAGAGACCCCCCATATATATACTGTCCTGTGTATACTGCCCGCTGCAGGGGACCCCCCATGTATAGTGCCCCCCGGCCAGAGACCCCCCATATAGATACTGCCCTGGGGCCAGAGACACCCCCCCCCCCCCCCGATATATATACTGCCCCGTGTATACTGCCCGCTGCTGTGGACCACTGATATATATACTGCAAGGCGGCCAGAGACCCCCCATATATATACTGCCCGCTGCCGGGGACCCCATTGTATAGTGCCCCCCGGCCAGAGACCCCCCATATAGATACTGCCCTGGGGCCATAGACCCCCCCCCCCCCCCATATATATACTGCCCTGTGTATACTGCCCGCTGCCGTGGACCCCCCATATATACACTGCCCCGGGGCCAGAGACCCCCCATATATATACTGTCCTGTGTATACTGCCCGCTGCCGGGGACCCCCCAATGTATAGTGCCCCCCGGCCAGAGACCCCCCATATATACACTGCCCCGGGGCCGGAGACCCCCCATGTGTATATATATATATATACTGCCCCCGGGGCCGGAGACCCCCCATGTATATATATTACTGCCCCCGGGGCCGGAGACCCCCCCCCATGTGTGTGTATATATATATATATATATATATTACTGCCCCCGGGGCCGGAGACCCCCCAAGTATATATATATATTGCCCCCGGGGCCGGAGACCCCCCCCCCCCCCATATATATATATATATACTGCCCCCGGGGCCGGAGACCCCCCCCCCCCCCATATATATATACACACTGCCCCTGGGGCCAGAGACCCCCCCCCCATATATATATATACACACACTGCCCCCGGGGCCAGAGACCCCCCCCCCCCCCCCATATATATACACACTGCCCCTGGGGCCAGAGACCCCCTCCCCCCCATATATATATATATACACACACTGCCCCTGGGGCCAGAGACACCCCCCCATATATACATACACACACACTGCCACCGGGGCCAGAGACCCCCCACCCCCCACCCTATATATATATACACTGCCCCTGGCGCCAGAGACCCCCCCCCCCATATATATATACACTGCCCCTGGCGCCAGAGACCCCCCCCCCCCCCATATATATATACACTGCCCCTGGCGCCAGAGACCCCCCCCCCCCCCATATATATATACACTGCCCCTGGCGCCAGAGACCCCCCCATATATATATACTGCCCCGTGTATACTGCCCGCTGCCGGGGACCCCCCATGTATAGTGCCCCCTGGCCAGAGACCCCCCATATATACACTGCCGCGTGTATACTGCCCGCTGCCGGGGACCCTCCATGTATAGTGCCCCCTGGGGCCAGAGACCCCCCCCCCCATATATATACTGCCCCGTGTATACTGCCCGCTGCCGGGGACCCTCCATGTATAGTGCCCCCTGGGGCCAGAGACCCCCCCCATATATATACTGCCCCGTGTATACTGCCCGCTGCTGGGGACCCCCCATGTATAGTGCCCCCTGGCCAGAGACCCCCCATATAGATACTGCCCTGGGGCCATAGACCCCCCCCCCACATATATATACTGCCCCGTGTATACTGCCCGCTGCCGGGGACCCCCATGTATAGTGCCCCCCGGCCAGAGACCCCCCATATAGATACTGCCCTGGGGCCAGAGACCCCCCCCCCCCATATATATACTGCCCCGTGTATACTGCCCGCTGCTGGGGACCACCGATATATATACTGCAAGGCGGCCAGAGACCCCCCATATATATACTTCCCTGTGTATACTGCCCGCTGCCGGAGACCCCCCATATATATACTGCCCTGGGGCCAGAGACCCCCCCCCCCCCATATATATACTGCCCGCTGCTGGAGACCACCGATATATATACTGCAAGGCGGCCAGAGACCCCCCATATATATACTGTCCTGTGTATACTGCCCGCTGCAGGGGACCCCCCATGTATAGTGCCCCCCGGCCAGAGACCCCCCATATAGATACTGCCCTGGGGCCAGAGACACCCCCCCCCCGATATATATACTGCCCCGTGTATACTGCCCGCTGCTGTGGACCACTGATATATATACTGCAAGGCGGCCAGAGACCCCCCATATATATACTGCCCGCTGCCGGGGACCCCATTGTATAGTGCCCCCCGGCCAGAGACCCCCCATATAGATACTGCCCTGGGGCCATAGACCCCCCCCCCCCCATATATATACTGCCCTGTGTATACTGCCCGCTGCCGTGGACCCCCCATATATACACTGCCCCGGGGCCAGAGACCCCCCATATATATACTGTCCTGTGTATACTGCCCGCTGCCGGGGACCCCCCAATGTATAGTGCCCCCCGGCCAGAGACCCCCCATATATACACTGCCCCGGGGCCGGAGACCCCCCATGTGTATATATATATATATATACTGCCCCCGGGGCCGGAGACACCCCATGTATATATATTACTGCCCCCGGGGCCGGAGACCCCCCCCCATGTGTGTGTATATATATATATATATATATATATATTACTGCCCCCGGGGCCGGAGACCCCCCAAGTATATATATATATTGCCCCCGGGGCCGGAGACCCCCCCCCCCCATATATATATATATATATATATATATATATATATATATACTGCCCCCGGGGCCGGAGACCCCCCCCCCCCCCCATATATATATACACACTGCCCCTGGGGCCAGAGACCCCCCCCCCCCATATATATATACACACACACTGCCCCCGGGGCCAGAGACCCCCCCCCCCCCCCCCCCCCATATATATACACACTGCCCCTGGGGCCAGAGACCCCCCCCCCCCCCATATATATATACACACACACACTGCCACCGGGGCCAGAGACCCCCCCCCCCACCCTATATATATATACACTGCCCCTGGCGCCAGAGACCCCCCCCCCCCATATATATATACACTGCCCCTGGCGCCAGAGACCCCCCCCCCATATATATATACACTGCCCCTGGCGCCAGAGACCCCCCCCCCCCCATATATATATACACTGCCCCTGGCGCCAGAGACCCCCCCCCCCATATATATATACACTGCCCCTGGCGCCAGAGACCCCCCCCCCCATATATATACTGCCCCGTGTATACTGCCCGCTGCCGGGGACCCCCCATGTATAGTGCCCCCTGGCCAGAGACCCCCCATATATACACTGCCCCGTGTATACTGCACGCTGCCGGGGACCCTCCATGTATAGTGCCCCCTGGGGCCAGAGACCCCCCCCCCATATATATACTGCCCCGTGTATACTGCCCGCTGCCGGGGACCCTCCATGTATAGTGCCCCCTGGGGCCAGAGACCCCCCCCATATATATACTGCCCCGTGTATACTGCCCGCTGCTGGGGACCCCCCATGTATAGTGCCCCCTGGCCAGAGACCCCCCATATAGATACTGCCCTGGGGCCATAGACCCCCCCACATATATATACTGCCCCGTGTATACTGCCCGCTGCCGGGGACCACCTATATATACTGCATGGCCGCCAGAGACCCCCCATATATATACTTCCCTGTGTATACTGCCCGCTGCCGGAGACCCCCCCCCCCATATATAAATGTATATATATTGCCCCTCCCCCTGGTGTTGTACGTACCGGCCGCCCCCTCCCCCCCGCTGTTGTACGTCCCGGTCGCCCCCTCCCCCCCGGTGTTGTACGTCCCGGTCGCTCCCTTCCCTCCCGGTGTTGTACGTCCCGGTCGCCCCCTCCCCCCCGGTGTTGTACGTCCCGGTCGCCCCCTCCCCCCCGGTGTTGTACGTCCCGGTCGCCCCCTCCCCCCCACGGTGTTGTACGTCCCGGTCGCCCCCTCCCCCCCACGGTGTTGTACGTCCCGGTCGCCCCCTCCCCCCCACGGTGTTGTACGTCCCGGTCGCCCCCTCCCCCCCACGGTGTTGTACGTCCCGGTCGCCCCCTCCCCCCCACGGTGTTGTACGTCCCGGTCGCCCCCTCCCCCCCACGGTGTTGTACGTCCCGGTCGCCCCCTCCCCCCCACGGTGTTGTACGTCCCGGTCGCCCCCTCCCCCCCACGGTGTTGTACGTCCCGGTCGCCCCCTCCCCCCCACGGTGTTGTACGTCCCGGTCGCCCCCTCCCCCCCACGGTGTTGTACGTCCCGGTCGCCCCCTCCCCCCCACGGTGTTGTACGTCCCGGTCGCCCCCTCCCCCCCACGGTGTTGTACGTCCCGGTCACCCTCTGCTGTGTCTCTACAGATGGGAAGCCGATGCTGCGCCAGGGCGACACAGGAGACTGGATCGGAACGTTTCTGGGCCACAAGGGGGCGGTGTGGGGCGCCACTCTGAATAAGAGTGCCACCAAGGCGGCGACAGCAGCAGCAGACTTCACAGCGTGAGTACAGGCACTGGCTGACAACAGAGAACAGTAGCAGACCGTGTGCTGATGGCATGTCTCTCTCTGTAGGAAGGTGTGGGACGCAGTGACTGGGGACGAGCTCCTCACCCTGGCGCATAAGCACATAGTGAAGAGCGTGGACTTCACTCAGGTGAGTGCAGGGTGACCCCCCCCATGGACGGTCCTGTGCAGGAGTGGCCATTGTCCTCATGGTGGCGCTGTCTTTCATTACAGGACAGTAATCACCTGCTGACGGGAGGACAGGACAAGTTACTGCGCATCTACGACCTCAGTAAACCCGAGGCTGGTGAGTGTTGGGAGCAAGGGTCCCCCCCGGCACATGGGGGACGTCCACCCCCCCGGCCCCGAAGTCTCATGACTAGTGACACGGCTGTCCTCTCTCCTCACAGATCCCGAGCAGATCGGGGGCCACACCTCCGCCATAAAGAAGGCGCTGTGGTACAACGAGGACAGACAGATCATATCTGCTGCAGACGACCGGACGGTGCGGTGGGTAGCTGCAGCGTGTGACTATGGGCAGCCTCGTCTCGCTGTGGGCCGCCCCCTCAGCTAATGATCTGCTCTTATCTTTAGCCTCTGGGACCGTGTCAGCATGACCGAGGTCAAGACCCTGAACTTTAACCTGTCGGTCAGTAGCATGGAGTACATCCCGGATGGAGAGACGCTGCTCATCACCTACGGGAGGACGATTGCTCTGTATAACACCAGCAGGTACTGCCCCGCACAAATATGACTGCAGTGATGCTGTCCACATGACACCAGCTTCCTCGGGATTAAGCCACGCCCCTGTGGTTGTAGTTGGGTTAGTGGACCTCCACGGTGACATGTGCAGTCCATGGCCATGTGGTTGTAGTTGGGTTGATGGACCTCCATGGTGACGTGTGCAGTCCATGGCCCTGTGGTTGTAGTTGGGTTGATGGACCTCCTCGGTGACGTGTGCAGTCCATGGCCCTGTGGTTGTAGTTGGGTTGGTGGACCTCCATGGTGACGTGTGCAGTCCATGACCCTGTGGTTGTAGTTGGGTTGATGGACCTCCTCGGTGACGTGTGCAGTCCATGGCCCTGTGGTTGTAGTTGGGTTAGTGGACCTCCACGGTGACATGTGCAGTCCATGGCCATGTGGTTGTAGTTGGGTTGATGGACCTCCATGGTGACGTGTGCAGTCCATGGCCCTGTGGTTGTAGTTGGGTTGGTGGACCTCCTCGGTGACGTGTGCAGTCCATGACCCTGTGGTTGTAGTTGGGTTGATGGACCTCCTCGGTGACGTGTGCAGTCCATGGCCCTGTGGTTGTAGTTGGGTTGGTGGACCTCCATGGTGACGTGTGCAGTCCATGACCCTGTGGTTGTAGTTGGGTTGATGGACCTCCTCGGTGACGTGTGCAGTCCATGGCCCTGTGGTTGTAGTTGGGTTGGTGGACCTCCCCGGTGACGTGTGCAGTCCATGGCCATGTGGTTGTAGTTGGGTTGGTGGACCTCCCCGGTGACGTGTGCAGTCCATGGCCATGTGGTTGTAGTTGGGTTGGTGGACCTCCCCGGTGACGTGTGCAGTCCATGGCCATGTGGTTGTAGTTGGGTTGATGGACCTCCTCGGTGACGTGTGCAGTCCATGGCCCTGTGGTTGTAGTTGGGTTGGTGGACCTCCATGGTGACGTGTGCAGTCCATGACCCTGTGGTTGTAGTTGGGTTGATGGACCTCCTCGGTGGGTGACGTGTGCAGTCCATGGCCCTGTGGTTGTAGTTTCGGTTAGTGGACCTCCACGGTGACATGTGCAGTCCATGGCCATGTGGTTGTAGTTGGGTTGATGGACCTCCATGGTGACGTGTGCAGTCCATGACCCTGTGGTTGTAGTTGGGTTGATGGACCTCCTCGGTGACGTGTGCAGTCCATGGCCCTGTGGTTGTAGTTGGGTTGGTGGACCTCCATGGTGACGTGTGCAGTCCATGACCCTGTGGTTGTAGTTGGGTTGATGGACCTCCTCGGTGACGTGTGCAGTCCATGGCCCTGTGGTTGTAGTTGGGTTAGTGGACCTCCACGGTGACGTGTGCAGTCCATGGCCATGTGGTTGTAGTTGGGTTGATGGACCTCCATGGTGACGTGTGCAGTCCATGACCCTGTGGTTGTAGTTGGGTTGATGGACCTCCTCGGTGACGTGTGCAGTCCATGGCCCTGTGGTTGTAGTTGGGTTAGTGGACCTCCCCGGTGACGTGTGCAGTCCATGGCCATGTGGTTGTAGTTGGGTTGGTGGACCTCCCCGGTGACGTGTGCAGTCCATGGCCATGTGGTTGTAGTTGGGTTGGTGGACCTCCCCGGTGACGTGTGCAGTCCATGGCCATGTGGTTGTAGTTGGGTTGGTGGACCTCCCCGGTGATGCGTGCACTCCATGGCCCTGTGGTTGTAGTTGGGTTGGTGGACCTCCTCGGTGACGCGTGCAGTCCATGGCCCTGTGGTTGTAGTTGGGTAGTGGACCTCCCCGTTGACTTATGCTCTTTATTTTCAGCCTGGAGCTGATAAAGTCGTTTGAAGCGCCGGCCCCCATTAACTCGGCGTCCCTCCACCCAGAGAAGGACTGCATTGTGGCTGGAGGCGATGACTTCAAGCTGTATAAATATGACTACACCACGGGCGAGGAGCTGGGTAAGGCTTGATTCTTCTCCTGTCATGCGCTATAATGTCCTTCATGCTGCCCCTGACCATGCTCCGCTCTATTCTAACAGAGTCCTACAAGGGTCACTTTGGTCCGGTCCATTGTGTTCGTTTCAGTCCGGACGGTGAGCTGTATGCCAGTGGTTCTGAAGACGGTACCCTGAGACTGTGGCAGACAGCGGTGGGGAAGACGTACGGCCTGTGGAAGTGTGTCCTGCCAGGTAATGAGGGGGTCACACAACTTGTTGGAGGGAGTACTTCTAATATCTGGGGTGCTGGATGGTGGTGGCTTTCTTCTGGGTAGTCAGGTTTGGGGGCTCTACTGGACAGCTGATCTGTAGTACCAGGTGCGGCTAGCTCTTGGGGTGCTGGATGGTGGTACCTTCTGGTTAGTCGGGTTTGGGGTGGGGGTGTACTGGTGCAGTAGTGAATAACCTGTGGTCTCTCCCCATGCAGAGGAGTTGGTTTCGGAGAACTCTGACGCGGTGTACAACGTCTCGTCTGAGATCAAGGCCTGAGCTTCGTCTTGTGTTGACGTCATGAACCTCGCAGACATTGAGACTAGATGAATGTCCAGATACACATCTCGGAGCGAGTCCTCTCTCCACAGCGACGGCGCAGCTTCTGGGGCGACGGCGCAGGTGGCACTCGCAGCGCTTGTTGATGACTGTGACGAGACTCCCGTGTTGGTCTTAAAGGGGTTATCTAGTGTTTATTAAGTACATCCAGTCCCAGATGATCCATCCAGTACATGAAGGTCCCGCGGTTTGGCGTTGGGTCATGGACTGCATCGTCTTTGTTTTTTTTCTTCCAGTTCTGTAAATAATCTGGAAGGTTGAGCGTCCTGCTATCACAAGTATGGTGTTTCTTTTAATTTCTTGAAATTGGATGACCCCTATGTGAGACGGGAGGGACCCCTCTTGTGGTGGAGGGTCCGCACTCCCGCCTCTGACCACTGTGTTACATTCTTACCTGCTTCTCCGTATTCGTGCAACATGCTTTCTGTTGAATGAATAAACTCTGTACAAAGTGTGCACGGTGTGTGACTGCTGACATAGGGGGGGATTCCCAATGAGGGTGGTCTTCACTAAGGACGTGGGATGCCCACTGGACAAACGTGCAATGGTCTCACAGGATGAAACAGAAGATTTGTGGCCATGGTGAATCGAGAAGACCTGGAGGCACCTGTATCTCTCGGAGCTCGCGTGTTTACAGGCCTGGGGACTGGAAGTCCTGATTGTCCAGCCGTCAAATATATGAGCAGAGCGGAACAACCAATGCAAAACGATGTCCCTAGCGCCCCCACCTGGCCAGTCATAGCCCCGGCTAGTGTTTAGGGAGGTCGGTTTGCTGCATTGGCCACCGGTTTGGCATGGTCTGTCACGCGGCCTTCCCCAAGTCTCTCCTCCACCTTCACTGCTCCATCCATGAGCCTATGACGGAAATGGCTAGAAGAACATATGGTCACCATGAAGCTGTGGTGACGCCATATGCAAGGGGGTTAACCCTTCCCAACCCCAGTAGACACTACATGGAGGAGAACATGGCCAGGATGCACAGGATCCAACTAGAAGTCGCTGAACCATAAGGAGCCGCTGGATGTATGGATCATGCCCAGAAGACTCGCTGAAAGCTTCGTCTTAACCTCCAGTCACAGATATTCTGAGCCGCCATCAGCCGACACAAGTTGTGTAATAGATTCCATCTCTACAGAGGAAGGAACAGGGTGTCTTCAGAAGCAGAACTCCATCCAACCCCTCCATGGGGGCAGTCGTCCGGCAGGGGGCAGTTAATGAGCTTTGTGGAGGCATGGCTGGAGCTCCTGGTGAGTAAGGTATATACTGGGGTTAGAATGGTCTTGAGCTGATGTGGAAGGTCTCCTCCTCATGTTGCCCCCCAGTATCTCTCCCTACCTGGGGCAAGAGCTGATAAATGAGTTTGGCGCCTTCTCGGGCCTCGGCATAAACTGGGGCAAGTCACCAGAGTAAACAACTCCCTGAAAGCTATATCCTCCTTAGTGGTAGACAAGTTCACTTACCTTGGGGTGATCCTGGCCCTGGAGACTCTAGGGATAAGTCCTGGACTTGGTTACCTCTGTGGTGGGCAGGATCCATCTTCATAAAATGGTAGAACCCAACACATTGTATAACCCATTCCTGAACATTATTTGGGATCCTCAAGATCCAAACGGCTGAGACCAAAGAGTCGAGCGAGAATTTACCTGATAACGTCGTCTACCTTCCTGGGAAATGAAGATTCTTAGGCTCTTGCCTGTCCCATGGATCTCCCCATGTCCCAGAGACGCGGACGCTTGGGCCTCATGAGCTTATGGTCACTTCTCATGGGGAACGAGTAGAGGAAGGGGCGAGAACAGTCTGGCTCCACCTCCACACACCCGGGGATCTATACTGTATGGAGGAGGAGGTGACACACCCGGGGATCTATACTGTATGGAGGAGGAGGTGACACACCCGGGGATCTATACTGTATGGAGGAGGAGGAGGTGACACACCCGGGGATCTATACTGTATGGAGGAGGAGGAGGTGACACACCCGGGGATCTATACTGTATGGAGGAGGAGGTGACACACCCGGGGATCTATACTGTATGGAGGAGGAGGTGACACACCCGGGGATCTATACTGTATGGAGGAGGAGGTGACACACCCGGGGATCTATACTGTATGGAGGAGGAGGTGACACACCCGGGGATCTATACTGTATGGAGGAGGAGGTGACACACCCGGGGATCTATACTGTATGGAGGAGGAGGTGACACACCCGGGGATCTATACTGTATGGAGGAGGAGGTGACACACCCGGGGATCTATACTGTATGGAGGAGGAGGTGACACACCCGGGGATCTATACTGTATGGAGGAGGAGGTCACACACCCGGGGATCTATACTGTATGGTGAAGGAGGAGGTGACACACCCGGGGATCTATACTGTATGGAGGAGGAGGTGACACACCCGGGGATCTATACTGTATGGAGGAGGAGGTGACACACCCGGGGATCTATACTGTATGGAGGAGGAGGTCACACACCCGGGGATCTATACTGTATGGTGGAGGAGGAGGTCACACACCCGGGGATCTATACTGTATGGAGGAGGAGGTGACACACCCGGGGATCTATACTGTATGGAGGAGGAGGTGACACACCCGGGGATCTATACTGTATGGAGGAGGAGGTGACACACCCGGGGATCTATACTGTATGGAGGAGGAGGTGACACACCCGGGGATCTATACTGTATGGAGGAGGAGGTGACACACCCGGGGATCTATACTGTATGGAGGAGGAGGTGACACACCCGGGGATCTATACTGTATGGAGGAGGAGGTGACACACCCGGGGATCTATACTGTATGGAGGAGGAGGAGGTGACACACCCGGGGATCTATATTGTATGGAGGAGGAGGTGACACACCCGGGGATCTATACTGTATGGAGGAGGAGGAGGTGACACACCCGGGGATCTATACTGTATGGAGGAGGTGACACACCCGGGGATCTATACTGTATGGAGGAGGAGGTGACACACCCGGGGATCTATACTGTATGGAGGAGGAGGTCACACACCCGGGGATCTATACTGTATGGAGGAGGAGGTCACACACCCGGGGATCTATACTGTATGGAGGAGGAGGTGACACACCCGGGGATCTATACTGTATGGAGGAGGAGGTGACACACCCGGGGATCTATACTGTATGGAGGAGGAGGTGACACACCCGGGGATCTATACTGTATGGAGGAGGAGGTGACACACCCAGGGATCTATACTGTATGGAGGAGGAGGAGGTGACACACCCGGGGATCTATACTGTATGGAGGAGGAGGAGGTGACACACCCGGGGATCTATATTGTATGGAGGAGAAGGTGACACACCCGGGGATCTATACTGTATGGAGGAGGAGGAGGTGACACACCCGGGGATCTATACTGTATGGAGGAGGTGACACACCCGGGGATCTATACTGTATGGAGGAGGAGGTCACACACCCGGGGATCTATACTGTATGGAGGAGGAGGTCACACACCCGGGGATCTATACTGTATGGAGGAGGAGGAGACACACCCGGGGATCTATACTGTATGGAGGAGGAGGTCACACACCCGGGGATCTATACTGTATGGAGGAGGAGGTGACACACCCGGGGATCTATACTGTATGGAGGAGGAGGTGACACACCCGGGGATCTATACTGTATGGAGGAGGTGACACACCCGGGGATCTATACTGTATGGAGGAGGAGGTGACACACCCGGGGATCTATACTGTATGGTGGAGGTGACACACCCGGGGATCTATACTGTATGGAGGAGAAGGTCACACACCCGGGGATCTATACTGTATGGAGGAGGAGGTCACACACCCGGGGATCTATACTGTATGGAGGAGGAGGTGACACACCCGGGGATCTATACTGTATGGAGGAGGAGGTCACACACCCGGGGATCTATACTGTATGGAGGAGGAGGTGACACACCCGGGGATCTATACTGTATGGAGGAGGAGGTCACACACCCGGGGATCTATACTGTATGGAGGAGGAGGTGACACACCCGGGGATCTATACTGCATGGAGGAGGAGGTGACACACCCGGGGATCTATACTGTATGGAGGAGGAGGTCACACACCCGGGGATCTATACTGTATGGAGGAGGAGGAGGTGACACACCCGGGGATCTATACTGTATGGAGGAGGAGGTGACACACCCGGGGATCTATACTGTATGGAGGAGGAGGTCACACACCCGGGGATCTATACTGTATGGAGGAGGAGGTGACACACCCGGGGATCTATACTGTATGGAGGAGGTGACACACCCGGGGATCTATACTGTATGGAGGAGGAGGTCACACACCCGGGGATCTATACTGTATGGAGGAGGAGGTGACACACCCGGGGATCTATACTGTATGGAGGAGGAGGTGACACACCCGGGGATCTATACTGTATGGTGGAGGAGGAGGTGACACACCCGGGGATCTATACTGTATGGAGGAGGAGGTGACACACCCGGGGATCTATACTGTATGGAGGAGGAGGTCACACACCCGGGGATCTATGCTGTATGGAGGAGGAGGTGACACACCCGGGGATCTATACTGTATGGAGGAGGAGGTGACACACCCGGGGATCTATACTGTATGGAGGAGGAGGTCACACACCCGGGGGCCTATACTGTATGGAGGAGGAGGTGACACACCCGGGGATCTATACTGTATGGAGGAGGAGGTGACACACCCGGGGATCTATACTGTATGGAGGAGGAGGTCACACACCCGGGGATCTATACTGTATGGAGGAGGAGGTGACACACCCGGGGATCTATACTGTATGGAGGAGGAGGTGACACACCCGGGGATCTATACTGTATGGAGGAGGAGGAGGTGACACACCCGGGGATCTATACTGTATGGAGGAGGAGGTGACACACCCGGGGATCTATACTGTATGGAGGAGGAGGAGGTGACACACCCGGGGATCTATACTGTATGGAGGAGGAGGAGGTGACACACCCGAGATCTATACTGTATGGAGGAGGAGGTGACACACCCGGGATCTATACTGTATGGAGGAGGAGGTGACACACCCGGGGATCTATACTGTATGGAGGAGGAGGTGACACACCCGGGGATCTATACTGTATGGAGGAGGAGGTGACACACCCGGGGATCTATACTGTATGGAGGAGGAGGTGACACACCCGGGGATCTATACTGTATGGAGGAGGAGGTGACACACCCGGGGATCTATACTGTATGGAGGAGGAGGTGACACACCCGGGGATCTATACTGTATGGAGGAGGAGGTGACACACCCGGGGATCTATGCTGTATGGAGGAGGAGGTGACACACCCGGGGATCTATGCTGTATGGAGGAGGAGGTGACACACCCGGGGATCTATGCTGTATGGAGGAGGAGGTGACACACCCGGGGATCTATACTGCATGGAGGAGGAGGTGACACACCCGGGGATCTATACTGTATGGAGGAGGAGGTGACACACCCGGGGATCTATACTGTATGGAGGAGGAGGAGGTGACACACCCGGGGATCTATACTGTATGGAGGAGGAGGAGGTGACACACCCGGGGATCTATACTGTATGGAGGAGGAGGTGACACACCCGGGGATCTATACTGTATGGAGGAGGAGGTGACACACCCGGGGATCTATACTGTATGGAGGAGGAGGAGGTGACACACCCGGGGATCTATACTGTATGGAGGAGGAGGTGACACACCCGGGGATCTATACTGTATGGAGGAGGAGGTCACACACCCGGGGGCCTATACTGTATGGAGGAGGAGGTGACACACCCGGGGATCTATACTGTATGGAGGAGGAGGTGACACACCCGGGGATCTATACTGTATGGAGGAGGAGGAGGTGACACACCCGGGGATCTATACTGTATGGAGGAGGAGGTGACACACCCGGGGATCTATACTGTATGGAGGAGGAGGAGGTGACACACCCGGGGATCTATACTGTATGGAGGAGGAGGAGGTGACACACCCGGGATCTATACTGTATGGAGGAGGAGGTGACACACCCGGGGATCTATACTGTATGGAGGAGGAGGTGACACACCCGGGGATCTATACTGTATGGAGGAGGAGGTGACACACCCGGGGATCTATACTGTATGGAGGAGGAGGTGACACACCCGGGGATCTATACTGTATGGAGGAGGAGGTGACACACCCGGGGATCTATACTGTATGGAGGAGGAGGTGACACACCCGGGGATCTATACTGTATGGAGGAGGAGGAGGTGACACACCCGGGGATCTATACTGTATGGAGGAGGTGACACACCTGGGGATCTATACTGTATGGCGGAGGAGGTGACACACCCGGGGATCTATACTGTATGGCGGAGGAGGTGACACACCCGGGGATCTATACTGTATGGAGGAGGAGGTGACACACCCGGGGATCTATGCTGTATGGAGGAGGAGGTGACACACCCGGGGATCTATGCTGTATGGAGGAGGAGGTGACACACCCGGGGATCTATGCTGTATGGAGGAGGAGGTGACACACCCGGGGATCTATACTGCATGGAGGAGGAGGTGACACACCCGGGGATCTATACTGTATGGAGGAGGAGGTGACACACCCGGGGATCTATACTGTATGGAGGAGGAGGAGGTGACACACCCGGGGATCTATACTGTATGGAGGAGGAGGAGGTGACACACCCGGGGATCTATACTGTATGGAGGAGGAGGTGACACACCCGGGGATCTATACTGTATGGAGGAGGAGGTGACACACCCGGGGATCTATACTGTATGGAGGAGGTGACACACCCGGGGATCTATACTGTATGGAGGAGGAGGTCACACACCCGGGGATCTATACTGTATGGAGGAGGAGGTGACAAACCCGGGGATCTATACTGTATGGAGGAGGTGACACACCCGGGGATCTATACTGTATGGAGGAGGAGGAGGTGACACACCCGGGGATCTATACTATATGGAGGAGGAGGTGACACACCCGGGGATCTATACTGCATGGAGGAGGAGGTGACACACCCGGGGATCTATACTGTATGGAGGAGGAGGTGACACACCCGGGGATCTATACTGTATGGAGGAGGAGGAGGTGACACACCCGGGGATCTATACTGTATTGAGGAGGTGACACACCCGAGGATCTATACTGTATGGAGGAGGAGGTGACACACCCGGGGATCTATACTGTATGGAGGAGGAGGAGGTGACACACCCGGGGATCTATACTGTATGGAGGAGGAGGTCACACACCCGGGGATCTATACTGTATGGAGGAGGAGGAGGTGACACACCCGGGGATCTATACTGTATGGAGGAGGAGGAGGTGACACACCCGGGGATCTATACTGTATGGAGGAGGAGGAGGTGACACACCCGGGGATCTATACTGTATGGAGGAGGAGGTGACACACCCGGGGATCTATACTGTATGGAGGAGGAGGAGGTCACACACCCGGGGATCTATACTGTATGGAGGAGGAGGTGACACACCCGGGGATCTATACTGTATGGAGGAGGAGGTGACACACCCGGGGATCTATACTGTATGGAGGAGGTGACACACCCGGGGATCTATACTGTATGGAGGAGGAGGAGGTGACACACCCGGGGATCTATACTGTATGGAGGAGGAGGTGACACACCCGGGGATCTATACTGTATGGAGGAGGAGGTCACACACCCAGGGATCTATACTGTATGGAGGAGGAGGTGACACACCCGGGGATCTATACTGTATGGAGGAGGAGGTGACACACCCGGGGATCTATACTGTATGGAGGAGGAGGAGACACACCCGGGGATCTATACTGTATGGAGGAGGAGGTGACACACCCGGGGATCTATACTGTATGGAGGAGGAGGTGACACACCCGGGGATCTATATTGTATGGAGGAGGAGGTGACACACCCGGGGATCTATACTGTATGGAGGAGGAGGTGACACACCCGGGGATCTATACTGTATGGAGGAGGAGGTGACACACCCGGGGATCTATACTGTATGGAGGAGGAGGAGGTGACACACCCGGGGATCTATACTGTATGGAGGAGGAGGTGACACGCCCGGGGATCTATACTGTATGGAGGAGGAGGTGACACACCCGGGGATCTATACTGTATGGAGGAGGAGGTGACACACCCGGGGATCTATACTGTATGGAGGAGGAGGTGACACACCCGGGGATCTATACTGTATGGAGGAGGAGGTGACACACCCGGGGATCTATACTGTATGGAGGAGGAGGAGGTGACACACCCGGGGATCTATACTGTATGGAGGAGGAGGTGACACACCCGGGGATCTATACTGTATGGAGGAGGAGGTGACACACCCGGGGATCTATACTGTATGGAGGAGGAGGAGGTGACACACCCGGGGATCTATACTGTATGGAGGAGGAGGTGACACACCCGGGGATCTATACTGTATGGAGGAGGAGGTGACACGCCCGGGGATCTATACTGTATGGAGGAGGAGGTGACACACCCGGGGATCTATACTGTATGGAGGAGGAGGTGACACACCCGGGGATCTATACTGTATGGAGGAGGAGGTGACACGCCCGGGGATCTATACTGTATGGAGGAGGAGGTGACACGCCCGGGGATCTATACTGTATGGAGGAGGAGGTCACACACCCGGGGATCTATACTGTATGGAGGAGGAGGTGACACACCCGGGGATCTATACTGTATGGAGGAGGAGGTGTCACACCCGGGGATCTATACTGTATGGAGGAGGAGGTGACACACCCGGGGATCTATACTGTATGGAGGAGGAGGTCACACACCCGGGGATCTATACTGTATGGAGGAGGTGGTGACACACCCGGGGATCTATACTGTATGGAGGAGGAGGTCACACACCCGGGGATCTATACTGTATGGAGGAGGAGGTGACACACCCGGGGATCTATACTGTATGGAGGAGGAGGTGACACACCCGGGGATCTATACTGTATGGAGGAGGAGGTGACACACCCGGGGATCTATACTGTATGGAGGAGGTCACACACCCGGGGATCTATACTGTATGGAGGAGGAGGTGACACACCCGGGGATCTATACTGTATGGAGGAGGAGGTGACACACCCGGGGATCTATACTGTATGGAGGAGGAGGAGGTGACACACCCGGGGATCTATACTGTATGGAGGAGGAGGTGACACACCCGGGGATCTATACTGTATGGAGGAGGAGGTGACACACCCGGGGATCTATACTGTATGGAGGAGGAGGTGACACACCCGGGGATCTATACTGTATGGAGGAGGAGGTGACACACCCGGGGATCTATACTGTATGGAGGAGGAGGAGGTGACACACCCGGGGATCTATACTGTATGGAGGAGGAGGTGACACACCCGGGGATCTATACTGTATGGAGGAGGAGGTGACACACCCGGGGATCTATACTGTATGGAGGAGGAGGTGACACACCCGGGGATCTATACTGTATGGAGGAGGAGGAGGTGACACACCCGGGGATCTATACTGTATGGAGGAGGAGGAGGTCACACCCGGGGATCTATACTGTATGGAGGAGGAGGAGGTGACACACCCGGGGATCTATACTGTATGGAGGAGGAGGTGACACACCCGGGGATCTATACTGTATGGAGGAGGAGGTGACACACCCGGGGATCTATACTGTATGGAGGAGGAGGTGACACACCCGGGGATCTATACTGTATGGAGGAGGAGGTGACACACCCGGGGATCTATACTGTATGGAGGAGGAGGAGGTGACACACCCGGGGATCTATACTGTATGGAGGAGGAGGTGACACACCCGGGGATCTATACTGTATGGAGGAGGAGGTGACACACCCGGGGATCTATACTGTATGGAGGAGGAGGTGACACACCCGGGGATCTATACTGTATGGAGGAGGAGGAGGTGACACACCCGGGGATCTATACTGTATGGAGGAGGAGGTGACACACCCGGGGATCTATACTGTATGGAGGAGGAGGTGACACACCCGGGGATCTATACTGTATGGAGGAGGAGGTGACACACCCGGGGATCTATACTGTATGGAGGAGGAGGTGACACACCCGGGGATCTATACTGTATGGAGGAGGAGGTCACACACCCGGGGATCTACACTGTATGGAGGAGGAGGAGGTGACACACCCGGGGATCTATACTGTATGGAGGAGGAGGAGGTGACACACCCGGGGATCTATACTGTATGGAGGAGGAGGAGTTTATACGCACGATCCTTATGATTGGCAGCTGTGGGAGGCGCGTTCTGTCACTTGGAGTAGGGGGCGGGGCATAACCCGGAAATTTAAGTCCCGTGCACCAAGAAGAGAAACAGCGACCGAACCAGAACCCGAAACACAACAAGAACCGGAACCACCAGCACCGGAACCATGTCCTGCCGTAACCCGGGAACACCGCTGGGTGAGTGCGGGGGAGAGCCAGGGACCGGGCGGGAGAGTGCTGGTGTTACCTCCCGGGTGTAATGACCTGTCAGGAGGAGGAGGATACATATATACATGTGGTGTAGAGGTAGTGATGTGTATACTGGGGGAGGAGGAGGATACATATATACATGTGGTGTAGAGGTAGTGATGTGTATACTGGGGGAGGAGGATACATATATACATGTGGTGTAGAGGTAGTGATGTGTATACTGGGAGGAGGAGGAGGAGGATACATATATACATGTGGTGTAGAGGTAGTGATGTGTATACTGGGGGGGAGGAGGATACATATATACATGTGGTGTAGAGGTAGTGATGTGTATACTGGGGGGGGAGGATACATATATACATGTGGTGTAGAGGTAGTGATGTGTTATACTGGGGGGAGGAGGATACATATATACATGTGGTGTAGAGGTAGTGATGTGTTATACTGGGGGGAGGAGGAGGATACATATATACATGTGGTGTAGAGGTAGTGATGTGTATACTGGGGGGGGAGGAGGATACATATATACATGTGGTGTAGAGGTAGTGATGTGTTATACTGGGGGAGGAGGAGGATACATATATACATGTGGTGTAGAGGTAGTGATGTGTATACTGGGGGGAGGAGGATACATATATACATGTGGTGTAGAGGTAGTGATGTGTATACTGGGGGGAGGAGGATACATATATACATGTGGTGTAGAGGTAGTGATGTGTATACTGGGGGGAGGAGGATACATATATACATGTGGTGTAGAGGTAGTGATGTGTTATACTGGGGGGAGGAGGAGGATACATATATACATGTGGTGTAGAGGTAGTGATGTGTATACTGGGAGGAGGAGGAGGAGGATACATATATACATGTGGTGTAGAGGTAGTGATGTGTATACTGGGGGGGAGGAGGATACATATATACATGTGGTGTAGAGGTAGTGATGTGTATACTGGGGGAGGAGGATACATATATACATGTGGTGTAGAGGTAGTGATGTGTTATACTGGGGGGAGGAGGAGGATACATATATACATGTGGTGTAGAGGTAGTGATGTGTATACTGGGGGAGGAGGATACATATATACATGTGGTGTAGAGGTAGTGATGTGTATACTGGGGGGGGAGGATACATATATACATGTGGTGTAGAGGTAGTGATGTGTATACTGGGGGGAGGAGGAGGATACATATATACATGTGGTGTAGAGGTAGTGATGTGTATACTGGGGGGAGGAGGAGGAGGATACATATATACATGTGGTGTAGAGGTAGTGATGTGTTATACTGGGGGGGGAGGAGGAGGATACATATATACATGTGGTGTAGAGGTAGTGATGTGTATACTGGGAGGAGGAGGATACATATATACATGTGGTGTAGAGGTAGTGATGTGTATACTGGGGGGAGGAGGATACATATATACATGTGGTGTAGAGGTAGTGATGTGTATACTGGGGGAGGAGGATACATATATACATGTGGTGTAGAGGTAGTGATGTGTATACTGGGGGGGAGGAGGAGGATACATATATACATGTGGTGTAGAGGTAGTGATGTGTATACTGGGGGGAGGAGGAGGAGGATACATATATACATGTGGTGTAGAGGTAGTGATGTGTATACTGGGGAGGAGGAGGATACATATATACATGTGGTGTAGAGGTAGTGATGTGTATACTGGGGGGGGAGGATACATATATACATGTGGTGTAGAGGTAGTGATGTGTATACTGGGGGGAGGAGGAGGAGGATACATATATACATGTGGTGTAGAGGTAGTGATGTGTATACTGGGGGGAGGAGGATACATATATACATGTGGTGTAGAGGTAGTGATGTGTATACTGGGGAGGGAGGATACATATATACATGTGGTGTAGAGGTAGTGATGTGTATACTGGGGAGGAGGAGGATACATATATACATGTGGTGTAGAGGTAGTGATGTGTATACTGGGGGGAGGAGGATACATATATACATGTGGTGTAGAGGTAGTGATGTGTTATACTGGGGGGAGGAGGAGAGGATACATATATACATGTGGTGTAGAGGTAGTGATGTGTATACTGGGAGGAGGAGGATACATATATACATGTGGTGTAGAGGTAGTGATGTGTATACTGGGGGAGAGGATACATATATACATGTGGTGTAGAGGTAGTGATGTGTATACTGGGGGGAGGAGGATACATATATACATGTGGTGTAGAGGTAGTGATGTGTATACTGGGGGAGGAGGAGGATACATATATACATGTGGTGTAGAGGTAGTGATGTGTATACTGGGGGGGAGGAGGATACATATATACATGTGGTGTAGAGGTAGTGATGTGTATACTGGGGGGGAGGAGGATACATATATACATGTGGTGTAGAGGTAGTGATGTGTATACTGGGGAGGAGGAGGATACATATATACATGTGGTGTAGAGGTAGTGATGTGTATACTGGGGGGAGGAGGATACATATATACATGTGGTGTAGAGGTAGTGATGTGTATACTGGGGGGAGGAGGAGGATACATATATACATGTGGTGTAGAGGTAGTGATGTGTATACTGGGGGAGGAGGAGGATACATATATACATGTGGTGTAGAGGTAGTGATGTGTATACTGGGGGAGGAGGATACATATATACATGTGGTGTAGAGGTAGTGATGTGTATACTGGGAGGAGGAGGAGGATACATATATACATGTGGTGTAGAGGTAGTGATGTGTATACTGGGGGAGGAGGATACATATATACATGTGGTGTAGAGGTAGTGATGTGTATACTGGGGGAGGAGGAGGATACATATATACATGTGGTGTAGAGGTAGTGATGTGTATACTGGGAGGGAGGAGGATACATATATACATGTGGTGTAGAGGTAGTGATGTGTATACTGGGGGGAGGAGGATACATATATACATGTGGTGTAGAGGTAGTGATGTGTATACTGGGGGGAGGAGGATACATATATACATGTGGTGTAGAGGTAGTGATGTGTATACTGGGGGGAGGAGGATACATATATACATGTGGTGTAGAGGTAGTGATGTGTATACTGGGGGGGAGGAGGATACATATATACATGTGGTGTAGAGGTAGTGATGTGTATACTGGGGGAGAGGAGGATACATATATACATGTGGTGTAGAGGTAGTGATGTGTATACTGGGGGGGAGGAGGATACATATATACATGTGGTGTAGAGGTAGTGATGTGTATACTGGGGGGAGGAGGATACATATATACATGTGGTGTAGAGGTAGTGATGTGTATACTGGGGGGAGGAGGATACATATATACATGTGTGTAGAGGTAGTGATGTGTATACTGGGGGGAGGAGGAGGATACATATATACATGTGGTGTAGAGGTAGTGATGTGTATACTGGGGGAGGAGGAGGATACATATATACATGTGGTGTAGAGGTAGTGATGTGTATACTGGGAGGAGGAGGAGGATACATATATACATGTGGTGTAGAGGTAGTGATGTGTATACTGGGGGAGGAGGATACATATATACATGTGGTGTAGAGGTAGTGATGTGTATACTGGGGGGGAGGAGGATACATATATACATGTGGTGTAGAGGTAGTGATGTGTATACTGGGGGGAGGGAGGATACATATATACATGTGGTGTAGAGGTAGTGATGTGTATACTGGGGGGAGGAGGAGGATACATATATACATGTGGTGTAGAGGTAGTGATGTGTATACTGGGGGAGGAGGATACATATATACATGTGGTGTAGAGGTAGTGATGTGTATACTGGGGGGAGGAGGATACATATATACATGTGGTGTAGAGGTAGTGATGTGTATACTGGGGGGAGGAGGAGGATACATATATACATGTGGTGTAGAGGTAGTGATGTGTATACTGGGGGAGGAGGAGGATACATATATACATGTGGTGTAGAGGTAGTGATGTGTATACTGGGGGAGGAGGAGGATACATATATACATGTGGTGTAGAGGTAGTGATGTGTATACTGGGGGGAGGAGGAGGATACATATATACATGTGGTGTAGAGGTAGTGATGTGTATACTGGGGGGAGGAGGATACATATATACATGTGGTGTAGAGGTAGTGATGTGTATACTGGGGGGAGGAGGATACATATATACATGTGGTGTAGAGGTAGTGATGTGTATACTGGGGGGAGGAGGATACATATATACATGTGGTGTAGAGTAGTGATGTGTATACTGGGGGAGGAGGATACATATATACATGTGGTGTAGAGGTAGTGATGTGTATACTGGGGGGAGGAGGATACATATATACATGTGGTGTAGAGGTAGTGATGTGTATACTGGGGGAGGAGGAGGATACATATATACATGTGGTGTAGAGGTAGTGATGTGTATACTGGGGGAGGAGGATACATATATACATGTGGTGTAGAAGGTAGTGATGTGTATACTGGGGGGAGGAGGATACATATATACATGTGGTGTAGAGGTAGTGATGTGTATACTGGGGGAGGAGGAGGATACATATATACATGTGGTGTAGAGGTAGTGATGTGTATACTGGGAGGAGGAGGATACATATATACATGTGGTGTAGAGGTAGTGATGTGTATACTGGGGGGGGAGGAGGATACATATATACATGTGGTGTAGAGGTAGTGATGTGTATACTGGGGGAGGAGGAGGAGGATACATATATACATGTGGTGTAGAGGTAGTGATGTGTATACTGGGGGGAGGAGGAGGATACATATATACATGTGGTGTAGAGGTAGTGATGTGTATACTGGGGGGAGGAGGAGGATACATATATACATGTGGTGTAGAGGTAGTGATGTGTATACTGGGGGAGGAGGAGGATACATATATACATGTGGTGTAGAGGTAGTGATGTGTATACTGGGGGAGAGGAGGAGGATACATATATACATGTGGTGTAGAGGTAGTGATGTGTATACTGGGGGGAGGAGGATACATATATACATGTGGTGTAGAGGTAGTGATGTGTATACTGGGGGGAGGGAGGATACATATATACATGTGGTGTAGAGGTAGTGATGTGTATACTGGGGGGAGGAGGAGGATACATATATACATGTGGTGTAGAGGTAGTGATGTGTATACTGGGGGGGAGGAGGAGGATACATATATACATGTGGTGTAGAGGTAGTGATGTGTATACTGGGGGGAGGAGGATACATATATACATGTGGTGTAGAGGTAGTGATGTGTATACTGGGGGAGGAGGATACATATATACATGTGGTGTAGAGGTAGTGATGTGTATACTGGGGGGGAGGAGGATACATATATACATGTGGTGTAGAGGTAGTGATGTGTATACTGGGGGGAGGAGGAGATACATATATACATGTGGTGTAGAGGTAGTGATGTGTATACTGGGGGAGGAGGAGGATACATATATACATGTGGTGTAGAGGTAGTGATGTGTATACTGGGGGGAGGAGGGAGGGATACATATATACATGTGGTGTAGAGGTAGTGATGTGTATACTGGGGGGAGGAGGATACATATATACATGTGGTGTAGAGGTAGTGATGTGTATACTGGGGGGAGGAGGAGGATACATATATACATGTGGTGTAGAGGTAGTGATGTGTATACTGGGGGAGGAGGAGGATACATATATACATGTGGTGTAGAGGTAGTGATGTGTATACTGGGGGAGGAGGATACATATATACATGTGGTGTAGAGGTAGTGATGTGTATACTGGGGGGGGAGGAGGATACATATATACATGTGGTGTAGAGGTAGTGATGTGTATACTGGGGGGAGGAGGAGGATACATATATACATGTGGTGTAGAGGTAGTGATGTGTATACTGGGGGAGGAGGAGGATACATATATACATGTGGTGTAGAGGTAGTGATGTGTATACTGGGGGGGAGGAGGATACATATATACATGTGGTGTAGAGGTAGTGATGTGTATACTGGGGGGAGGAGGATACATATATACATGTGGTGTAGAGGTAGTGATGTGTATACTGGGGGGAGGAGGAGGATACATATATACATGTGGTGTAGAGGTAGTGATGTGTATACTGGGGGGAGGAGGAGGATACATATATACATGTGGTGTAGAGGTAGTGATGTGTATACTGGGGGAGGAGGAGGATACATATATACATGTGGTGTAGAGGTAGTGATGTGTATACTGGGGGAGGAGGAGGAGGAGGATACATATATAGGATACATATATACATGTGGTGTAGAGGTAGTGATGTGTATACTGGGGGGGGGAGGAGGATACATATATACATGTGGTGTAGAGGTAGTGATGTGTATACTGGGGGGAGGAGGATACATATATACATGTGGTGTAGAGGTAGTGATGTGTATACTGGGGGGAGGAGGAGGAGGATACATATATACATGTGGTGTAGAGGTAGTGATGTGTATACTGGGGGGAGGAGGAGGATACATATATACATGTGGTGTAGAGGTAGTGATGTGTATACTGGGGGGGAGGAGGAGGATACATATATACATGTGGTGTAGAGGTAGTGAAGTGTATACTGGGGGGGAGGAGGAGG